>NC_090253.1:8171345-8186226 GCF_037325665.1 Littorina saxatilis
TGTTTTTAAATGTCTCAAGAGTTGTATAATAACCGCGTCTTAAAACCCCTTGCCTGCGCGAAGAATTTAGTTTCATAGATACAATGAAAATCACAAAATACTGAGAAAACGGTCTCCAGGGGAGGCAATCATCTGGCTGGAATTCAAATGGTAATCTACAGCGGTTGTTTCCCTTGCCTGCTTAAAAACGCAGGGTCTTCTTTCCCAAAAAGATCCGAGCATGCATCAACGTCAGATTAAGTATATTAAGATGTGTGGTTAAAGTCATAACTGATGAATGTATCTTTACGTTCTGTTTATTAAAAGTTTCATCTTCTTTCGTCATCTTGGCCCATTTGAGACATGCTACTTCGAATAAATGTCAGAAAGGGAGATGAGAAAGTGTTGGGTTTCCTGTGTCTGTGGACACCTTCTTTGCCCTGGAAGTTAAACTTGTTTTCTTATATTTGTAAACATTATTCGATGTTTGTTGGCTTGTCTGACCAGCTTTTTTTGTCGCTCCGACGGTAACATTACGTTTTCTGTTTTATCTTTATCGGCCGTTGTACACGGAAACACGAATCAAAATTCGGGATGGTTCCGCAGATTAAACAATAGCCTGGTTGGCTTTAACTTCGGCAATCCACGTTTCACATGAAGCTCAAATAAATATAAATGTTTTTGTTACCCAGCTCGTTATGAAAGAAACGTCGTAAAAATGTGTAATCAAACACAAGAAAGGCAAAACAAGTCTCGGATGAGACGAAAAACCGAGGTCCCTTCGTGTACACTACATTGGGGTGTGCACGTTAAAGATCCCACGATTGACAAAAGGGTCTTTCCTGGCAAAATTGTATAGGCATAGATATAAAAAATGTCCACCAAAATACCCGTGTGACTTGGAATAATAGGCCGTGAAAAGTAGGATATGCGCCGAAATGGCTGCGATCTGCTGGTCGATGTGAATGCGTGATGTATTGTGTAAAAAATTCCATCTCACACGGCATAAATAGATCCCTGCGCCTTGTGTCCGAGTCTGGAGATACGCGCGCGATATAAGACTTCATATAACAATAATGTTATTTGAAAGTTATATTACTAGCTCGCTTATAATGATGATCTCGCTTGTGTATTCTAAGTGTTTGTCTGTCTGTCTACTTAAAAGACTGGTGGGTCGAAGTTCAATGAACGTTTTGTTTTGTTTTGTTATAAATATAACGTTACAATAACATGCCATTATTGTTTTATTATTTCGAATTTTGGAACGTTGACAATCTATTTGTTTTTGAAGAAGATAACAATAAAATCGTACTCACCAGAAAACAGCAACATGAAAATGTGTTTATGGGCGGGGATGTAGCTCAGTCGGTAGCGCGCTGGATTTGTATCCAGTTGGCCGCTGTCAGCGTGAGTTCGCCCCCACGTTCGGCGAGAGATTTATTTCTCAGAGTCAACTTTGTGTGCAGACTCTCCTCGGTGTCCGAACACCCCCGTGTGTACACGCAAGCACAAGACCAAGTGCGCAACGAAAAAGATCCTGTAATCCATGTCAGAGTTCGGTGGGTTATAGAAACACGAAAATACCCAGCATGCTTCCTCCGAAAGCGGCGTATGGCTGCCTAAATGGCGGGGGTAAAAACGGTCATACACGTAAAAGCCGTGGGAGTTTCAACCCATGAACGAACAAACGTGTTTATTGTTACCTTGTTCTATTTCTCCTACCTGCAGTCCCGTGTACAATTTTTTTTTAAATGGGTATATACATAATTATAGCCTTATCTTAGTTCTCTATCCGCTCGCCAGGTGTCAGCAAAGAAGAGCGAGCAGTGGTCAGCAAGACTCACCGACAGCTGTGTGACTCCGTCATGGCGGAGGACATCGTTGATAGGCTGGTTCAGGGTCACGTGATCCACTTTGCTGACAGACAGGAAATCCTGACGCCGGGCAAGAACCAAGACCGTATGCAGATCCTACTGTCAAAGGTCAGTGGGTTACGGAGGGATGAGTAAAAACATCTTAGCATTTTAGAAGAGATAACTTGACGCGCGTGAAGGAGAAGAACAAGAACAAGAAGAACAAGAACAAGAACAACAAGAACAACAAGAACAACAAGAACAAGAACAAGAAGAACAAGAAGAACAAGAACAAGAAGAACAAGAACAAGAACAAGAAGAACAAGAAGAACAAGAACAAGAACAAGAAGAACAAGAAGAACAAGAACAAGAAGAACAAGAACAAGAACAACAAGAACAAGAACAAGAAGAACAAGAAGAACAAGAACAAGAAGAAAAAGAACAAGAACAAGAACAAGAAGAACAAGAAGAACAAGAACAAGAACAAGAAGAACAAAAACAAGAAGAACAAGAACAAAAAGAACAAGAACAAGAACAAGAACAAATAGAACAAGAAGAAGAAGAAAAAGAAGAAGAACAAGAACAAGAACAAGAACATTGCCCACACTGTGAAGTGGCACTGAAGACACTCTTTATTCGCCGTTATGTTTCTTTTTTCCTAAAAAAAAACTGGGTTTTTGGCTCACGTAAGTGTAGCCTATGCGATCGTAACTTTGTCTGTCTGTGCGTGCGTGCGTATGTGCGTGCGTGCGTGCGTGCGTGCGTGTGTATGTCTGTGGTAGAAACTCTAACATTTGAAGACGTCACATTACATTGACGTCACATTATGACGTAAGAGGGTTAGACGTCACGCGAAGGAAGTACTGAAAGTCTCGGTCATTATTATTTTGAGCGGGCCGAGACTAGTTGGCAGTCGTGTCCCTGTAAGTAGGCTACATAGACAGACAGATCTAGATCTAGTGTCTCGCTTTCTTGCAGTTTCACCTATGCTCTTTCTGTGTGTGTGTGTGTGTGTGTGTGTGTGTGTGTGTGTGTGTGTGTGTGTGTGTTACTGTTTGTCGATTTCTTACGTGAGCCTTGATGGCTTCGCCTCTTGTTAATGTATGATATTCTTGCGCGAAATTGCCAAAATGTGGATGTGCGCATACATTTTAGACGATGCAACACTAACACACCATTTGCTTCGCCGAATAATCGCATCGCAAAAAGTGTCGATTTGTCGGCGTTGTGAAATCATTGATGTGTTATAGGGTTGTATGTGTGTTTGACAGATCGTGGGCAGCAAGTCGTCCTCAGCCTTCAAGATTCTCATGGACTCTCTCAAGTTCAAGTACCCCCGGGTGTATGAATCCGTCAACAAGGTCAAGAAAGTAGTGCAGCGGGAAGGAGTCTCTGAAGTGATGGGTAAGTCACTGTGACAATGATTATTGTAATGAATTAGTAGGCTGTAGGCTGGGGTGTCGTCCCCCCCCCTCCCCCCGCTGAAAACGGTAACTGTCATTGCCAACCATCTAGGTTCGCAAATCTGTTTACGTTTCAACGCAAAACGTCTACTAAACAAGATAGCATGCGTATGACCAGGTGCGTCCATCTTTGGAGGCAATGCCATTCAAACAGGAGTGAAGTCCATCGTTGGAGGCAATGCCATTCAAACAGGAGTGAAGTCCATCTTTGGAGGCAATGCCATTCAAACAGGAGTGAAGTACATCGTTGGAGGCAATGCCATTCAAACAGGAGTGAAGTCCATCGTTGGAGGCAATGCCATTCAAACAGGAGTGAAGTCCATCTTTTGCAGGAGCATACCAGGACACAGCAGCTGTCCGATCCTATCACTAACAAGGAACTTAGTCGAAAAATATCGACAGGGGGCCGACAAATGGTTTAAATGTGAAATGTGTGTATAATAATGGGTGTGGGTCTGAAATCAAGTTAGGTAGTAGTTAACATTTGTTTAAAGAAAAAGAAGACAAGTACAGTAATGCAATATTTATTGTGAAAACCAACGATTGTACAAAGAACATGTGAGGCAACATTATGTCTATGATGGTGTGAAGAAAATTAGTTATGATTTATACTAATATTATTTAGACTTGAGACGGCCCTTGACTCAGACGACTCTGTAGACGGATTGGTTCCGTCCTAACGCAGAATGCAAGTGCGCAGTAGAACTGCTTACAAAACGATTATAACAAAACACTGATTCCATTATTGAAAAGGGGGTATCAGGTAATGTTATAGTTTTTACAAATTGTAGCAAAGTCGACTAACTTTACTATGCACGACGTTTGCTTGCAAATTACAACACAAACGCGAAAAACTTAACTATTTGTAGAGTTGTAAGGCATTGCAGACAAAGCAACTGCAAGAAAGTGAGGTTTTAGCAGTGTGGAAATCTGCTAAAAACGGTCTTATATATCCCTTCCGTTAACATGGTTTCGTCCGGCCATACATGTAGGCTCTTATGACACTGACCCTGAGCTGACCCTGAGGCCCTGAAAAGGTTTTCACGCAAAAATTCTCTCGAAGAACCAAATGGGTTCGGTGCATTTGTGAGTCTGTCACATGTTGAAGGGCCCCATACGGGTTGAAAGAGATAAGGTACTATGATACTATCGTGTTTTTTTGCAAACCTAGTGCACTACCGTTCTCACGAGATAAGTTACTTCTGTTTTGTTCCGTGTTTTTTTGTGTTCAATTGACACCATGTATGAGAGATGAAACAGAAAAGCCTGTTGTGAAAATGCACAAATTTGGAGCAAAAAACCAAACAAAACAAAAGTAACTGTTCTCATGAGAACGGCAAACAACGACACATGTTGACTGCCCTTAGCTAATTGAAGAAATCACCCCACTCCCCTCCCCCCTGCTGCTAGGTACACGTGTACTGAAGTTAACCTCTGGTTTGACCTGTGTGCCAAGAGTCAGATGAGAGAGACAAACCGAGAGCGAGCGAGAGAGAGAGAGACACACACACACAGAGACAGACATAGAAAGACAGAAGCGGAGAGACTCAGAGGGAGACACAGACAACTGACATACATACAGAGAGAGAGAGCTCGGAGAGAGAGAGAGAGAGAAAATTTAACTGATCTCGTGAGAACGGTTGACACCTTGCAAGGTTTTGAGACGGCAACAATAATAATTATTGTAGTTCTGTAAGACGTTATTTCTGTTTCATTTATGTACTGCACGGTCATCTGAAGGTAGAGACAGTCACAACACTGTCACTGAGCTGTCAGCGCTCGCAATGTTTACTATTTCGACAACACGCATGACAGCAACATAAAATGTTCAAGTTGATGATGTACGTTAGCACACATATACGAGGGCCCCAAAGGGGGGGTATCATCACGATCACGGGAAGGGAAATTTTAGCTTTCACGATCACAGTTACCTTGATTTTTGTTTTCACGATCACAAACACCTTGACGAATAGAGGATCATAGAGTGATACAGCTGTGAAAAATGTACGTTGAAAATAAAATGCTTTGCAATAATGCCCATCACGATCACGAAAACAAATGACAATCACGATCACGAGACTTGATTTTTTTGTCATCACGGATCACGGGCAAAGTCCCATCACGATCACAGAAATGGAAATTTCGGCAATCACGGTCACAGAAAGGTCATAAAACGCCAATCACGATCACGATTTTAAACCCTGTGGGGCCCTCATATACACTTTTCTCTTACCTTGTTGTACTTGAAGTTTGTAGTTCCACGTGAACAAAATCTTCTCGCGCAAAAAGTATCCAGTGACCGGATGTTGTGCAAAAGACTCGCCTATTATGATATAAGGGTGCGTCGGTGTACACTATAACGAACGCATCTGTCAACCAAGCAAACATTGACATGTACAACACTTATGTTGACAATAGTTCTCATAAAAAACACGTTTTGTCACGCTTGAGAGCATTTCTATGCAAGTGGTGACTACATTATACGTGGTGACGCGCAAACATTATTGTAGACCCCTTGTGCATAAAAATAGATTCTTCCACATTCTTCCACACAAAGCTTTTGTCAGTTGTTGAGGCCTTGCAAGGTTTTGACAGCAACAATAATTGTTGTAGTTCTCAAAGACTTTATTTCTGTTTCATTTGTAATATGTTGGGAAGACATAATTATGAATTGATCAACAAAATAAAACATAATAAAAAACGACACAACATTGTTAAAATCAGGATTGGCCAACGTTGAACGTTTACGAAGGCCTCAATCTTCACGCGCAAAAACCGTAGACCAGATTAATAGGTGCTTGATTTTGGTATTTTGAATTACATAACATTAAACCTTAGTTGGGCTTCACGGTCATGGCAACAGCCATAATAATATTATATAATGTATAATATTATATTTCAGCATATGTAAATTACATGTCATCATACCAAACTGTCATACATTTTTATTCCTACATTATTCTGATTGATCACAACCAAACCTACTATCCCCATTGGACACATCCAAATGCAAGCGCCTGTTCTTGACAATTTGCTGGGTGGGACTTTGCCAGACACACTGTTTGGCGCATGGCCTGTAGGTAAAATGTAAAAATAACAATGTATTTTCTAATTTGTGCACAAAAGCTTTTTTTTTTCTTTTTTTTTAACATAACAATGTTTAATGTCACTGTATGTTTGAAAGACCATGGTCACATTTGTAAAACAAATGTTAAATTAGAAAATGAATAACACTTTGGTTCATGATTTTTTCTACACCTGTGCTAAAAATAAGACATAAAAATGTTGGTATATAAGTCACTCAAATACAACTAGGTATGAATGGCTCGGTTTGAGTTTGTTGCAGTTGACCCTGCACATTGCGACCTATCATGTTTTTGCGATTTTGCCGTCACCCCTCCCATAGGGTGACGTATTTCACAACTTCCTGTGTTACACAAACTCTGTGATGACCAATTTTGCCTTCACTCCTCCCATAGGGTGACGGATTTCACAACTTTCTACAGATGAACAATGTTGCCTCCACCCCTCCCATAGGGTGACGGATGTCACAACTTCCTGTGTACACAAACTGATGACGTATTTCACAACAAAATGGCGCTGCCCATGGTCAACCTCGAAACTAACCGTATAGAATGGGGGCGTCCTCGCCCCCATAACAATTCTGTACAATTCACAGGTGTCCGTCGTCTAACCGACGCACCCGAATAACTTACGCCCAAGGCAGGCAAACAACTTTGTCTTTGCACAGCAGCTTTGTACAACCAAAACTATGGTCGGTGTATCTGTCCGACCGTTCGTCTGTCTTTCCCATTCTTTGTCTTACAATTCGGGAACGTAATATTCTTCACAACTTAGCTTAAAAAGTTTTGAGTAAGCTTACAGTTCGCCTACAAAAGCCATAATGACAGGGTGAAAACAATTTGAAGCTTTCGGTTTCTGCAAAAACAAACGTTACTTGAAGATGTTGTCCTAAACAAGAAATAATCACCGCACACTACGTTTAAATATATACGATACTGATACATGCACAGCCCAGTGGTGTCCTTACAAGTATTTGTCTTGTGTTGATGTGACGAAGTTAAGTCACCGAGACAAACTTCGTTCTCGAAATACTTTATAACTCGCTTGGAGATATTTAGAAGAAGTGATATTTTTTTCGTGACACCATCATTGGCAGTATGACGTCTTCTTGAACTTTTTTGTTTGTTTTGCTTTTGCCGTCACAGATTTAAATTGGAAGAGGGGGTTCGTTTAGTCGGTGTTGTTTGTCATTAACACATTAAGATGTGCGGGTTCCTGTTCAAACTGATGACCTGATTTCGTCGTGAAAATGCGTCACCTTTAAGCTCGTGTTATGACGTCGTTTCTGCCAAGGTAATTACAGAAACAACAGATTGCTCTCTCAAGCCTAAAAGGGAAGCTCTCTCAAAACCAGTCCTGTTGATCATTCAGTAATGATTGGA
Organism: Littorina saxatilis; assembly: GCF_037325665.1. Lineage (NCBI taxonomy): Eukaryota > Metazoa > Mollusca > Gastropoda > Littorinimorpha > Littorinidae > Littorina > Littorina saxatilis. The sequence continues at coordinate 8,179,107 of NC_090253.1, forward strand.
CAAGCGTCATCGGCCGTCTCTGCCATCAAGTGCGAGCCCAAACAATTACACATGCTGGAAATAGGTAATACCAGGCCCATGTTGGTGACGACCGCATCATGTGACAACTCCTTACGTCACATTTTGATGACTTTGACGTCACATGGGTTGACCGAAACGACAGCATCATGTGTCAACTCCTTACGTCACATTTTGAAGACTTTGACGTCACGCGGGTTGGCCGAAACGACACATTTCCAGCTTCAAATCCAACATTGAGGTCAAAGTGAGAGTGGGCGGTTTCTTTTTTTAAAGTACCTCTGGTGCACTATTATACTGGTGTCGAAATGAAAATCAATGATCTTTTGACGATTACGTCGTTTTCTCCAAGTGCAAAATACGTGCGTGCGACACACTTTCGAAAATACCTTCCTAAATGCTCATCCTTTTCGGCCTGAACCCGACGCCAAAATGATAGGGTGGGCAAACAGAAACCGGGTATCACGTAGTTCGGTATCGCCCTTCTTTCTTATGTTCTCTACCGGAGTGTTAATCATGTACAATGTATTTAGACATCGTTACTGGGGAGAGAAACAAATGCAGGTGCTTACAATTTAGGTGTCAAACTGTTAAAACGACACTGTCTGTTTTGAAGGCAGTTTTGGGATGGGTCTGTGTGCTGATTAAAGGTTCAGCACGTGATATCAGACCCAGTGGTTGTTTTCTGTACACGTGTGGTTGGGTCGGATCTTCGAGTCTGGCAGGAACGTTTGGATAATAGCCGCATGTAGGAGTCAATTATTGTTGAATTGCTATGGTGAATTGTCGGGCAGACTTATTTTCTCTGCACAGAAAGAAATCTGACATGCTGGCACGGAAACAGACAGACAGCCAGACAAACTTTGTTTGCTCTCTTAATTCTCATCATTCTTCTTTTTCTTTTCTACTGTGTGCCGTGTCGTATTCCTCTTTATGTAATGTCCGTTTGCTTGTTTGATGTAATTTGCTTACACTGTATGTTTTAAAACAATGGCTTCAGCACTTCTATATTTTCTCACGAAAACAGTTCAGCGCACCATCTTAGATTTGGCCAGGCGTTCACATTTGATAAGACCATCCCTCCACTTGGTCATATTCCCCCCCCCCCCCCCAAAAAAAAAAGAACAGCTTGGGGCTCTCTGCGCACGGGGAGAAGTTGTTGATGAATTAATTAGTGTGTATAACATTTATATGAACATTGTGTGAACAGTACATGTGGTGAGTTTTGTCCGTATGATTAATTGTTTTATGTAGGTTGTACATTTAATTGTTCTATTTTGTATATGTTCTTTTGTAATGATATTATTATTATTATTAAAGGGATTGTGCATCTACATGCTGGTGGTTAGTTTCTGTGCACAGCGTGTGTGACTACTCCACGCCAACTGCAGACATCTAGGTTTTTCTTTTAAAACCAAGATATTATAATCAATTGTTACTGGGGTTTTGTTTTTCAGATGTAAATTCAGTATGCCAGGAAGGGCTGGCAACTCACTACCGGACGTTGTTCTCCAGAGTTACTCCCCTTCCCTGGTCAGACGGTCAGACCAGCATCCGGGATGTGTATGTCCCTCTGGATGTGGCGAGCGAGGACGGGTCAGTTCTAGGTCATCTCTGTCTGCCTGTCTGTCTCTTTCTGTTTCTCTGTCTGTCTGTCTGACTCTCTGTCTCTCTCTTTCTCTCTAACTCACACACTCAAACACACACACACACACACACACACACACACACACACACACACACACACACACACGAACACACACGAACACACACGAACACACACGAACACACACACGAACACACACGAACACATACACAGCCACAGACAGACAGACACACACACACACACACACACACACACACACACACACACACACACACACACGCACACACACACTCAAACACACACACACACACACGAACACACACACACACACACACGAACTCGCACACACACACACACACACACACACACACACACACACACACACACACACACACACACACACACACACACTGGTTAGGTGTGGCTATTTTTTAAGCATACCATTCATTAAATCACAAGCTTTTTTCACTCTCGAACATAAATAAAAGAAGGAAGACTAACAGAAAACGAGACCAAAATCACACTGTTATTCAAACACTGGGAATTTTTTCTATTTATTTCTAACACAAAATTGTGACGTCTATCTCGCTCTAGTTTGTGTGAGTGGGAGAGGCGGGGGTGGGAGGGGGGGAGGAGGTTTATAAGCCTATGCCCTATTTTCTCCGTCCAATTTTGCTCTTAAAATGTCACCCGTTTTCGTTACTTTTCCAGGAAGAAACTTCAACTCGGCCAGCTACTTCCGGCAGTAGTGACGTCAGGTCATGGCAAGCGCGTATTGGTGGAGGGAGAAAGCGGAAGCGGAAAGACATACCTGATGGCCATGTTGGCCTATCAGTGGGCCAGCCTACGAACGTACTTCAGCAATAATTATGACTTTCTCATCTATCTGGACGCACGCATGATACGAGGGCCGCTAGCAAAGGCTGTGCATTCTTTGGTAAGAATTAATTTTGTGTATGTAAGGTTTTATTTCTGTAGAGAAAAAGTCTAGAGAAGACATTGGATTAAAGAAATAACAATGGCCAATGTTTCCTTTTGTATTTTGTGGAAGTTCCCACCTAAAAGAATCTCCCGGCCACATATGTTGGAATTTACATTTGAGGCTAGCTGGAGTGCCACGGGTGGTTTGAAACTGAAACAATTGGGGTATCTTAGTGGTATTTGTCTATGTCAGTTACTTCCACGTGTGACTACCACGTAGGCTGTTGTTTGTTTTTCTTTTTGTTGTTGTTGCGAAATTTAACATTTCTTCATGCATCACACAATAGAGTCGACCAAACTCTCATCAGGCCAACAACGCGCATTTCACTGCTGTCTTTTAACTTTTTATTCACCGTATTATGATTTTGTTTCGAGTTATAAGGGTTAATTTGTTGTCATGTGTTTATGTTCCTTCTCCTTTGCGAGTTTCCACTATTATCAAGACCACTGGTAAAATCCTTGATTGTCACAGACTGTAAAAGGCCAAAAAACAAAATAAAGAAAAAGAAAAAAAAGAAATGTTAGTGAATGGAACGATTAATGTTTGACAATACAATACGTTCAAAAGAACATCGACCCAACGGGATTTACAAGTGCCCAGACAAATAAATAATTATGAGACAAATACAATTTATTTTAAATAGAATACTTAGCTCAGTGTGTGTTCGATGTGTAGCTGCCAAGGTGGCCATGCAGTCACAAACAAGGTCTGATGTACATGTAAATGTTACGAGTTTTGTCAAAAATGCGTTCCGTTAACTAACACTTCTTGTTTTTATATTTAGTCAAGTTTTGACTAAATATTTTAACATCGAGGGGGAATCGAAACGAGGGTCGTGGTGTATGTGCGTGTGTCTGTGTGTCTGTGTGTCTGTGTGTCTGTGTGTCTGTGTGTCTGTGTGTGTGTGTGTGTGTGTGTAGAGCGATTCAGACTAAACTACTGGACCGATCTTTATGAAATTTGACATGAGAGTTCCTGGGTATGAAATCCCCATACGTTTTTCTCTTTTTTTTGATAAATGTCTTTGATGACGTCATATCCGGCTTTTCGTGAAAGTTGAGGCGGCACTGTCACGCCCTCATTTTTCAACCAAATTGGTTGAAATTTTGGTCAAGTAATCTTCGACAAAGCCCGGACTTCGGTATTGCATTTCAGCTTGGTGGCTTAAAAATTAATTAATGACTTTGGTCATTAAAAATCTGAAAATTGTAAAAAAAAATAAAAATTTATAAAACGATCCAAATTTACGTTTATCTTATTTGCCATCATTTGCTGATTCCAAAAACATATAAATATGTTATATTCGGATTAAAAACAAGCTCTGAAAATTAAATATATAAAAATTATTATCAAAATTAAATTGTCCAAATCAATTTAAAAACACTTTCATCTTATTCCTTGTCGGTTCCTGATTCCAAAAACATATAGATATGATATGTTTCGATTAAAAACACGCTCAGAAAGTTAAAACAAAGAGAGGTACAGAAAAGCGTGCTATCCTTCTTAGCGCAACTACTAAACCGCTCTTCTTGTCAATTTCACTGCCTGAACGGTGGACTGACGATGCTATGAGTATACGGTCTTGCTGAAAAATGGCATTGCGTTCAGTTTCATTCTGTGAGTTCGACAGCTACTTGACTAAATATTGTATTTTCGCCTTACGCGACTTGTTTACATTTACTCAAGTTTTGACTAAATGTTTTAACGTAGAGGGGGAATCGAGACGAGGGTCGTGGTGTATGTCCGTGAGTGCGTGTGTGTGTGTCTGCCTGTCTGTCTGTGTGTGTGTGTAGAGCGATTCAGACTAAACTACTGGACCGATCTTTATGAAATTTGACATGAGAGTTCCTGGGTATAATATCCTCAGACATATTTTTTCATTTTTTGGATACATGTCTTTGATGACGTCATATCCGACTTTTCGTGAAAGTTGAGGCGGCACTGTCACGCTCTCATTTTTCAACCAAATTGGTTGAAATTTTGGTCAAGTAATCTCCGACGAAGCCCGGACTTCGGTATTGCATTTCAGCTTGGTGGCTTAAAAATTAATTAATGACTTTGGTCATTAAAAATCTGAAAATTGTAAAAAAAAATAAAAAAAATTATAAAACAATCCGAATTTACGTTCATCTTATTTTTCGTCATTTTCTGATTCCAAAAACATATAAATAATATTTGGATTAAAAACAAGCTCTGAAAATTAAAAATATAAAAATTATGATCAAAATTAAATTTTCGAAATCAATTTAAAAACACTTTCATCTGATTCCTTGTCGGTTCCTGATTCCAAAAACATATAGATATGATATGTTTGGATTGAAAACACGCTCAGAAAGTTAAAACGAAGAGAGGTACAGAAAAGCGTGCTATCCTTCTCAGCGCAACTACTACCCCGCTCTTCTTGTCAATTTCACTGCCTTTGCCATGAGCGGTGGACTGACGATGCTACGAGTATACGGTCTTGCTGCGTTGCATTGCGTTCAGTTTCATTCTGTGAGTTCGACAGCTACTTGACTAAATGTTGTATTTTCGCCTTACGCGACTTGTTTATTCTGTATTTTGAAACGTTAGCAGTCGGTCTGTTTTTGGATTTGCAAAAGGACAAAACTTTGAGCTGATTTGTTCGTGATGCCAGGTTTTGCCGGACAACTACCCGGTGGGAGCAGAGGAGTTCTGGAGGCTGCTGGAGACACATGCACGCACCACTATCTTCCTTATTGACGGCTTTGATGAGGACCATAGCAACGAGGAACTGAAACAGGTAAGGATTCATTCATACGGTCGGTGGTTCGTTCGTTCGTTCCTTCCTTCCTTCCTTCGAGTAACCTCCAGCAGATTTGCAAGAAGTCAAAAAGCGCGTTTAGCCTGTTTACAAACCGTCGAGAAGAAAGAAACTTGTACTTTGGGATTTGTTGAAGACTTTTTTTTTCTGGACAAGAAACGAAAATTAGTTTAAGACACGTCATTCGTTTTTTCTGTGGAAGGAAAAGTGGAGCTGATGATAGACAGTGACGTCATTGACAGAACTACTTACTAATTCTATAAAATATAATCAAATAGGAAAAAGTTAATAACGATGTTGAAACCTTATGAATCTGACCGACCGAGGTACTTACTCACGGAAAACATCGAAAACCAACCATAGAGATATCAGTGCAAGAATGAAAAGCTGCGTGTCATTTTGCAGCTAATTCTGGGCGACAAGTTACGCCACGCTTCCGTCTTGCTTACGTCACGACCGGAAGCACGCGCAGGGCGCTGGATGAGCCCGGATGAACGACTCTACGTCATGGGGCTGAGCAGCGTCAACGTGGGACGTTGCTTGAAGTCCTATGCCGTCATCTCGCAAATGTCGTCAGAGGAATATGACGAGTTTTACGATGTCGTCAACAGTCCGGAGTTTGAGTTTCGGGCTCACTTAGGTGGGTTGATATTGATTTTGTTAAATTTTAGAAGGTGATCGCCATTTTCATGTAGGCCTATAATTACCATACATTATTACAGCACGGAGAGCAAAGTTTACTGTGGTTTGCGCTATATAAGCTGTCATTATTATTATCATTAACATGCTGAGCGTCAGTTAAGGCTTTGTTTGGGCTCTCGGGGAAGTGACAAAGAATTTTAAGAACGAATTTTTTTCTCGGTGACTTCAACATATCAGGAGTAGAAAATTACCCGTAAGGTCACCGCCACGATATGCATGTATCGATGTCGTATATCATTAGTTAATTCGATTTTTATTTCTCGCTATAACACAGGTGAAACACATTAATTAATTGGATTCTTGTTTTTCGCTAAAACACAGGTAACCCCTACGTGTGCCTGGCGGTGTTCGGCGTGTACCTGACGACGGGGGAGGAGGGGTTGGCCACCATCACCACCCTCACCTCCCTCTTCCAGCAGTTCCTCGTCGCCGTGGCTACCAGCTTCTGCCGCAAGCTTGACATCGAGGTCACGGGGACCCAGTTCTCCGCACAGCTCATGTCGGGCATCGGCGAGCTGCAGCGACTGGCCTACAGGACACTGGTCACCAAGGTCAAGCTCTTGTCCGAAGCTGACCTCGACACCACCCTGCAGCACCTCAGAGCTGCGCAGGACGCTGGGAAGGAGGATGACGTCACGAGGTCCGCAGCGGGCAGCAGCAGCAGGGGAGGGGAGGGGGAAGTGAACGGACACGGGGAGGGGGAAGAGGAAGTAGGGGGAGGAAAAGGGAAACAGCCGGTCATCCCCGACGCAAGCCTTCTCACCAAGACGGGTCTGCTGACGCGGGTGGGAGGGGGAGGGGGTGGGGGGAGATGGGCCTTCACGTGCAGCACGACGCGTGAGTTCCTGGCCGCGCGCCACCTGGCGGACCTTCCCAGCGAGGCGCTGAACGAGGCTGTGACGGAGCAGAAGATCTTGCGTCATCCACGCTTCGCCCAGACCGCGTCCTTCCTGTGTGGCCTCTTCAGGCAGGACGAGACAGGGGAGTCCGAGGATCTGGCCTCACTGGTCAAGGATCTGTCCATCCAGGC
>NC_090253.1:8186426-8218926 GCF_037325665.1 Littorina saxatilis
GGATCTGTCCATCCAGGCGAGACATAAGATTGTATTACAACAACATGCAGTACACAGGAATGTTGGTTGGGTTGAGTACATTCAGTACATAATGCATTCAAACACAACAACAAAACAGATTGCTCATCGAATTGTGTACATACACACTCACACCCACATACACGCACGCACGCACGCACGCTCACACACACACACACACACACACACGCACACGCGCACACACACACACACACACAGACACACACACACACATACACACACACATACATACACACACACACACAAACACGCGCGCAAAGTGCAGCCTGTGAAAGCTAAAATATACAGGCCACAGCGCTTTGAAGTGCAAGTCGGAGCTAACGGCTGAACACGTTTTGTTCTTATGTTAAATTAACTGCTAACACTAACACACACTAACGCACACTAACACACACACACACACACACAAACACACACACACACACACACCCACACAAACAAACACACACACACGCACACGCACACACACACACACACACACACACACACACACACACACACACACACACACACACACACTCTACATTATAGGGCGATGTACAATGAAAACCACCTTCGTTATGTATTACATGGTAAGTCAATTTTACTGTTAAAAAGCTAGTCTGACAACAAGCCACAAATCATATTATGTTTTAATTACGAGGTCTTTTTTTGGTTCATTTTTTTTTGTACAGCATCTGTTGACAAACGTGTGTGTTCTGTACGGTATCTGTTGACAAACGTGTGTGTTCTGTACGGCATCTGTTGACAAACGTGTGTGTTCTGTACGGCATCTGTTGACAAACGTGTGTGTTCTGCACGTGCAGGTGTTGAAGCACAGCCGCAAGATCACCTTCAAGGACGACACCTCCTCCACCGCCACCACCCCTGACGACGCGGAGGAGGGTGGTAACGGGGTGGGCGGGTGCCAGGTGATGACCTTCTCGCACTGCCTGCAGGCCCTGAGCGAGTGCTCCTCCCACTCCCCCGCTCTGGCCGCTGACCTGGTCAAGGCACTCCCCAAAACCGTGGTGGTTGCCCGTGACGGTCTCATCCCCACCAAGTGCCTCCACGGCCTGGCCCTGGCGGTCAGCAACCCGGCCTTCGTCCTGCACCACCTCGAGATCGACCTGCTCCCCTACCACGTTTTCCAGACCGGCGCCCTACACTCCCTCGCTGAGGCGTTGTCGTCCCACGAGCACCTCCAGAGCATCGTCATCCGCTGGCAGAGTCTGGGGCTGATGGCCAACTTCCTCAAGACGTGCCTCGCCAAGGCTCCTCCCCTGCACAGGGTAGTTCTTCACGATGCGAGTAAGAGGACGTCCAGTAGCAAGAACGTGCCCGCCTCCACGTGGGCCAGCCTGCAGGAGATGGGGAGCTTGCTGCGGAACACACGGAGCTTGACGCTGGAGAACTGCGGGTCTTCCAACGTCGTGTCGCAGTGGCTCCTTTACCTCCCCATCACCATCAAGGCGCTGGACTTCTCTGGCTGTTCTTTCAACTCCATGTCTGCTGCTCATCTGGGATCTAAGGTAATCAGTGTCTTTTGAAGGACAGGTCATGCAAAAGTAGATCCAATTCATGAGCTTAGTAAAAACGTATGCAACAAAAGTAGATCCAATTCATGAGCTTAGTAAAACGTATGCAACAAAAGTAGATCCATTTCATGAGCTTAGTAAAAATGCATGCAACAAAAGTAGATCCAATTCATGAGCTTAGTAAAACGCATGCAACAAAAGTAGATCCAATTCATGAGCTTAGTAAAACGCATGCAACAAAAGTAGATCCAATTCACGAGCTTAGTAAAACGTATGCAACAAACTATCTAAACTGTAAGCTCACTTCCACTACTTTCGACTTGGACAGTATCAACCGATCATGCACTTAGGCCACAAAAAATAGGTCTGTTTACGGTAACATAGGCCAAAAAAATAGGGTCGGTAGGTCGGGATTTTTTTTTTCCCCCAAATGCCAAAAAAAAGTCCAGGGTCGCGCGAAAAAAATAGGGTCGGTCGGGTTACCGTAAACAGACTATTTTTTTTGTTGGCCTTAACATATTCCAGACATCTTGCACATAAAACAATAACTGGTAGCTCAGTGTGTAGAGCCCTGGGCGTGTGTTCCTTCGGTCACGGGTTCGAATCCAGGCCGGGACGAAACATGTGCAGACTCGGAGACGGTATCCACGTCATCACAGTGGCATTTACAAGACCTCGGTGCAGGTGGCTGAGTACTCCAAAACACGCAAACACCTGGGTTGCGCGATCTTGTAGCTGCTACCTTAATCACTGGGAGGGAGTAACACAAATGTTCCAGCGATTGGATAATAAAGTAATTGAAATTGGAGTTAAAAATTGAAATCTAACAGCGTGTTACCATTTTCTTCTTCCAGTTGGAGACTTCCGACACGTGTACCAGCCTCAACCTGTCGGACACGTTCCTGGAGACTTCCGACCTCTCCGCACTCTTCCACTGCCTCAAGCTCAACAACTCGCTCACGGAGCTCAGCCTGGCCGGAAGTCACGTGGACAGGGGAGCAGCTTCCGCCCTCGCTGAGTACATCCGGCTCAACAACTCAGTGCGCAAGCTCAATCTGAGTCGCTGTCACGTGACCACGGAAGCCTGTCGGATTCTGTCGGCCGCTCTGTCTGAGAACCATTCCCTGAACACTTTGGACTTCACGGATGCCGACCTGAGCGAGGAAGGGAAAGACATCATGTTGAAAGCCAAGGGAGGCGAGATGGTAGTGCTCGGCTTCGTTGAAGAGTTCTGGTCCTAGGAGCGTACTGGATGGTTTGTAAGACATTGCAAGGAAAGTGCTGGTGGTTGTAGACCTTAGCGAAGCAGGGAAAGAAATCATGTTGAAAGCCAAGATGGTACTGCTCCGCTTCGTGGAAGAATTCAGGTCCTATGAGCTTATTGAATAAATTGCACGTTTGAATGAAATTGTTAACAAAGTTCCATTTAAGAGGGGAAGGGAACAAATCAAGGGAAATGAGTAGCGCTCGGCTTTGTGATAGAATTCTTGTCCTAGCAGCTTACTCGATAAATCTCAACTGTAAAAGACATTGCAAGCAAAGTTCGAGTGGTTGTCGACTTGAGGAAAGGAAAGAAATCCTGTTGAAAGCCAAGGGATGGGAGATGGTAGTGCTTGGCTTCCTGAAAGAATTCTGGTTCTAGCAGCTTACTCGATACACTGCATGTTTAAAAGACATTGTAGTCAAAGTGCTGGTGGTTGTAGACCTTAGCGAAGTAGGGAAACAAATCATGTTGAAAGCAAAGATGGTAGTGCTCGCCTTCGTGGTAGAATTCTGGTCCGGGGAGCTTACTGGATGATTTGCAAGTTTGAAAGACCTTGTAAGCAATGTGCCAGTGGTTGTCGACTTGAGGAAAGGAAAGAAATGAAGGGAAATGAGGAGCGCTCGGCTTCGTGATAGAATTCTTGTCCTAACAGCTTACTCGATAAATCTCAACTGTAAAAGACATTGTAAGCAATGTTCGAGTGGTTGTCGACTTGAGGAAAGGAAAGAAATCCTGTTAAAGGCCAAGGAAGGGGAGATGGGTGGCTTCGTGGGAGAATTCAGCAGCTTACTGGATGATCTGCAGTTCTGAAATGTGTTGCAATCAAAGTTCGAGTGGTTGTCGACTTTAGTGAGGAAGGATAGATGGTAGCGCTCGGCATCGTGGAAGATTTCTGGCCTGGGAGCTTCCTGAAAGTTCAGGGACATAATGCGGGCGTGTTGTAGACCTTAGCGAAGAAGAGAAAGAAATCGTGTTGAAAGGTAAGGAAAGGGAGATGCCAGGGCTAGGCGTCGTGCAAGGGTTGTGGTCCTTGGAGCTACGTAACTGGTGGATGTGCAAGATTCAAGGAACTGTGAGCATAGTGCAGGCCAACAACAGCTAAAATAATAAGCTCCGTCCATGATTTTATTCGACCTGTATTTTATGTTGTTGTTTTTGTTGTTGTTGGTTGTGTTGTTGTTGTTCTTGTTGTTGTTGTTGTTGAGAGAAAAACCAAAATCGGTTCAGCGCTGCGCGCTGAGAGCACGTGTTGAAATATCTCATCGACCAGGTTGTATCCGGGGTGTACCTGAATATTGCCACCAAATTTTAAAGAGATCCATCGAGAACTTTGGCCGTGCATCGCGGACACACACACACACACACACACACACACACACACACACACACACACACACACACACACACACACACACACAGACACAAGTCGTATATATATAGATTAATGGTGAATCATTTTGCTTGTATAGCAAAACTGTAAATAAAGCATACGCAAGAATTTGCAATAGATTATGTTATTTTGTATTTATATTATATAAATCCAAAGTTTGTATTCGACATGTATTACTTTTGAAAACAAGAATTATACGGCTACTCATTTTTCCGCTTCTTCCACGGCTATTGCTACACATAAAATACAAACTACTCTTTTCGTTTACTCTCATGAGGATACATCTGCAAAACCTGTACAAAGTGCCGTCATGTTCTTCTTTTATAATTCATTTTTAATTTGTATTTAATTTTTTTTTTAATATATTTATTTATTCATTCATTCATTCATTCATTCATTCATTCATTTATTTAGTTATCTATTTATTTATTTATGTATTTATTTATTTTTGTTGTTGTTTTCTTTGGATTTTTGGGGAGGCGTTTGGTTTTTGTTGGTTCTTTTTTTCTTTTTTTCTTTTTTTGAGGAGGGGTCTTTTTTACTCAACAATTGTTTTCTGTCAGTGACTGTGATATTTGAAGACCACTGTGATAATTAAATTACTAATAGTTACAGCAATAGTGAAAACGCTCTGTTAGTCTTTCCTTCAGCTTTTTCCCTCTCTCGAAAGCGGATTTGTTGAAAGAAATAATAAATTCAGCAAAAAAGAGTGTTCCTTTTCTTTTATTTATCTGTAGATCTAAAACGTTCTCATGCAAATAAATGAAAACAATAAAACAATAATTGTGCGAAGATGATGAGGACGAAGAGGATGACACACATGCTGCTGCTACTGCTGCCGATGTCTCTTTATCACTCTATCCCTCTCTCTCTACATGATTTTGTGTGTGTGTGTGTGTGTGTGTGTGTGTGTGTGTGTGTGTGTGTGTGTGTGTGTACGCGCGTGCGCGTTCGTGTTTGTGTTTGTGCATGTGTGTAAGTGTAAATTGTGTAGTTGTGTCTGTGTTTTCGCATGTGCATGTGTTTTTTGCAATCTTCTACGTGCGTGTCTGTATGTATCATTGAGTGTGAGTAATTGTGCGTCCATGTGTGTGTGTGTGTGTGTCTGCCTGTCTGTTTCTGCGTCTGCGTTTGTTTGTCTGTCTCCACCATCTGTCTCAATTTGACTAAAATCTGGGTAACAGCTCAAAAGGACTGAACTCTTTTGGGTCAAAAACAAAGACCAAGTTAGTCGGGCACATACACATGTTGCGATATTCTTCTTATTCTTCTTGGTTCGTGGGCTCAAACTTCCACGTTGCATGACTCACGTTTTTGCACGAGTGGATTGTTACGTGTGTGACCGCAGGGCCGGACCCAGGGGGGGGGGGGGGGGGGGGGGTTTCCAGGGGTTCCGGAACCCCACCCCTGGAAAAAGCATGTACCTTGCTTTGAGTGTTTTTTTATTTTTTAATTTTTTTTTAATTTTGTGTGTGTCTCTAACAAATTTTATTCAATGTCAAATCCGATGAGAAAAAGGTACCACCCCCCCCCCCCCCCACCAACTCACACTGACAGGCCTTAACCCTCAAAACAAGGCCCAGAATGCACCAGATTGCACAGATTTTAACCGTTTTTCAAAAATTTTCCGGGGGAGCATGCCCCCCGGACCCCCCTAGTTCGCGCGCCTGGCCACTTCGCTGATTTGCCCCCCCAAAAAGGAGGAACCCCCCCCCCCCCCTCACAACTCATTTGGTCCGGCCCTGGGTCTGACCGGCAGCCATACGCCTACTCCGGGGGATTTGGGATATGGACCGTGCCCTTGCCCCTATCAAAGAGTTGAATAATCTCACTCGCACGTCAAAATGTAAGAACATCATGAAATATGTGTAACACCAGCATGACCTACATTGGCTTGTGTTCTTTCCACGATCACACGACTACTTGCGCAATGTAACCTCCTTTTTATACTTCAAAGAGGATTATTTTCGTGCACTTAAAAACGGAAGTGACGTACATCAAAATGACGCAGAGTTAACCAATCAAACGTTTCTGCAAGCTATGATACATGAGAGTTTTTCTTTGGTTAGGCGGAAGTTTGTCTATGTGCTGCAAACAGCAAGATGTTTTTAGGATCAAAGTATGAACTAACTCTCTTTATCCTCTCTCTCTCTCTCTCTCTCTCTCTCTCTCTCTCTCTCTCTCTCTCTCTCTCTCTCCCTCTCTCTCTCTCTCTCTCTGTCTCTCTCTCTCTCTCTCTGTCTCTCTCTCCTCTCTCTCTCTCTCTCTCTCTCTGTCTCTCTCTCTCTCTCTGTCTCTTTCTCTCCGTCTCTCTCTCTCTCTCTCTCTCTCTCTGTTTCTATGTCGCTCTCTCTCTCCCTCTGTCTCTCTCTCTCTCTTTTTCTTTCGCTCTCTCTCTCTTTCTCTTTCTATCTCCCTCTCTCTCTCTCTCTCTCTCTCTCTCTCTCTCTCTCTCTCTCTCTCTGTCTCTGTCTCTCTCTCTCTCTGTGTGTGTCTCTCTCTCTGTCTCTCTCTCTCTGTCTCTGTCTCTGTCTCTGTCTCTCTCTGTCTCAGTCTCTCTCTCTCGCTCTTTCTCTGTCTCTGTCTCTCTCTCTCGCTCTCTCTCTCTCTCTCTCTCTCTCTCTCTCTCTCTCTCTCACACACACACACACACACACGTACACATATGTACACATTCACATACACGACGCACATACACCTAAACACATAGAAACACACACACACACACACACACACACACACACACACACACACACACACACACACACATCTCTTCTAGGGCTGCAAACCGAGCATAGTTGAATACCTCCTCCTCCTTTCGTCCTGATTGACCTGGAGAGCGTTTACCTGTACGAGTAGTAAGGGGGGGGGGGGGGGGTTGTTCGGGAAAGGGGTGGGGGAAGCTGCGTTGACACAAGAGAAGCAGATGAAAGTCATTTTTGCTAACCAATGGAGGAACTTAATTTCAGGTTGCCTTCATTCTTGGTAAAGAAAGTATCTGGTTTTTAAATACATTCGATCCTGCCTCCGCGACCACCTCTGCATAACGACTACCTCCCATGCCCATAACGACCACTTCTGCATAACGACCACCTCTGCATAACGACTATCTGCCAGAGTAGCTGTTGACGCTTAGTGCAGGGAAGTGAGAGTGGGCGCAGGAGGTGTCACGTGTTCAAGCCATATATATATCACAGCACCCTCCCCCCCGTGTCAGCCATTGACAGCCCAGGAAAAAGTAAAGCAGTGCTCAGGCAGAAGAATGCTAACCTTATTTTTAGAGAGAGAGTGAGAGAATGAGAGAGAGATGGAGAGAGAGAGTGAGAGAGAGAGAGAGAGAGAGAGAGAGAGAGAGAATGAGAATGAGAGAGAAACAGAGAGAGAGACAGAGAGAGAGACAGACAGAGAGAGAGTGCTCATGCAGAAGAATGCTAACTTTATTTTTAGAGAGAGTGAGAGAGAGAGTGCTCAGGCAGAAGAGTGCGAACTGTATTTGAAGTCTGAGATTAGTCCAATCTTTACCCGCACATCTATAACACAGAGAACATTGTATAGAATAGTCAATTACCTAGAATTTGATCCCAAACATGCCTTATTTAGCAACGGTGTGGTTTCTTTGAAGAGCTGCTAAAAACAGGAGAAAGTAGTGTCCGAGGGAAGGAGATAGCAGTGCTCAGGCAGAAGAACGCTAACTTTATTTTAAGTCTGATCTTAGTCCAATCTTTATCCGCATATCTCTAACATACAGAACATATTTAGTTACCTTCAAGTTGATCCCAAACATGCCTTATTTAATAACGGTGTGGTTTGTTTGATGAGCTGCCAAAACGGGAGAAAGTAGTGTCTGTCGTGCACGAGCTCTGTTAAATACCGATAAAACAATTTAATTCTTTACTTATATTTGGTTATGACCTGGTTCGGCTGACACCTCCGTAAGACGTAGTGCAACTAGTACGACAGTCGGAAATGATCATTTGGTCGCTTTTCTGTAGAAAGTCACACCCAGGATAAGTCAAGGGAAGTAAATCCCCCAACTTCCTTTTCCGTCTTGAACTTAGCGTGGTAAGACGTGTCGTAACGGAGAAAAAGTCTGGTCATAACTGCACCAAGTGTCCACCTCTGTAGAACAGTCATCCCAATTTGGTCGGTCCCTGGAGAGGTCGTCATAGCAATGTTCCACTTTGTGCACCTCAAAGTCAGTCCTTCCCGAGAAAACTGTTCGGCTCACAATCTCAGATGTGGCCAGACTTCCAATCAATCAACATGAGGCTTATATCGCGCGTATTCCGTGGGTACAGTTCTAAGCGCAGGGATTTATTTATTTTTATTTTTATTTTTATTTTTATTTTTATGCAATTTATATCGCGCACATATTCAAGGCGCAGGGATTTATTTATGCCGTGTGAGATGGATTTTTTTTTACACAATACATCACGCATTCACATCGGCCAGCAGATCGCAGCCATTTCGGCGCTTATCCTACTTTTCACGGCCTATTATTCCAAGTCACACGGGTATTTTGGTGGACATTTTTATCTATGCCTATACAATATTGCCAGGAAAGACCCTTTTGTCAATCGTGGGATCTTTAACGTGCACACCCCAATGTAGTGTACACGAAGGGACCTCGGTTTTTCGTCTCATCCGAAAGACTAGCACTTGAACCCACCACCTAGGTTAGGAAAGGGGGGAGAAAATTGCTAACGCCCTGACCCAGGGTCGAACTCGCAACCTCTCGCTTCCGAGCGCAAGTGCGTTACCACTCGGCCACCCAGTCCAGGCCAAACAAAAATATATGTTGGTTTAGGGTAACCCGACCGACCCTAGTTTTTTTCCATCGACCCTAAAACTTTTCTTCATTTCTCAATTTTTTTATTTTTTTTAAACCAGCCTCTGGCACAGTTTGCCAACCATACCGAGACTAAAAATTTAAAAAAAATTAAAATAAAAAGCCGACCTACCGACCCTATTTTGGGGGGTCACGTTACCCTAAACCAACATATATTTTTGTTTGGCCTTACATGGGGTAAGACCACCTGTCCACTTGGACACATACAACAAAAGAACGGTCTTGGTGCTCGGTTTGCATTATTTTCAATAAAAACAAAATCATTCATTTGTAAAAATTTCTACTGATCACATAAAGCAGTCAGGATGTTGATTTGTGCTATGTGACCAAGTGGAAGGATGCCTGTATCCCATGTCAAAACCTGGCCACATCTGAAATACGTTCAGCTCACTATCAAGCTTTCGATGACGCAGGGGGTAAGGCCATTTCCGTTTGGACACATAACAAAAATTAAAATCCTGGCTGCTTCCTGTGCGGAGTGAACATGTTCCTCAATCAATTAATTTCACAGATTGCAAAGTGTGTCCGTCAAGAAATTAATGACATCCGATACCGATACATGCACAGCCTGGTGGTGACCTTACCCTATTTTTGGCTGATAAAATTATGACGAAGTCACCGAGACAAGACTTCTTTTTCGAACTTCATTTTCAGTTCCTGGGAGAAGAGGCAGAGTATTTCACGTGACGTCATGCTTCGCAGTATGACGTCTTCTTCTTCTTTTTGCCAATGACGTCTGAGATGTCACTTTGGAATACAGGGTCAAGAAGAGAAGTCTTAAGTCGCTGTCGTTTGTCATGTACTATCACAGAGTCCCACTTTGCACAGATAGCTGTTATGTTTGGTGTGTGTTCTTCTTTTTCATATCAGCCAAAAATATGGCAAGGCCACCAGCAGGCTGTGCATGTATGTACCGTGATCAAGACGCACGCGGTTTGTTTGAAAACGCACCACAAGTGTGTTGTTTATAACAAATCAAAGCACTCATGCCTTTCTGCCAAAGGACACTTCCCAACGAGCAACACAAAGCATGTGGACTATTCCAGGCAATGACGTAGACATAGACAGGAGAGGAAGGGGGCAGGGGGGGGTGGGGGTGCAGCGACTTATATAGCAGGGTGAGGGGGGAGGGGTAATTAGGTCATACTTTTCTTCAAAAATTCACCACACAAAGCATGTAGACTTTAAAGGCATAAAGTATCATAACATAGAGAGAGAGAGAGAGAGAGAGAGAGAGAGAGAGAGAGCGAGAGAGAGAGAGAGAGAGAGAGAGAGAGAGAGAGAGAGAGAGAGAGAGACTTAGACTTAGACTTAGACTTAGAACATTTTATTGACATAAAGGGTAAACATTTTAAGCCAAGGGCCTAATCTTACAACGTGCCCTTTACATTCACACTAACACATCCGCACGCATATAAACAACATAATATAATGAATTCATATAGGCATAACATGTAAATGTACAGTAAATAAGCATAAGAGAGAGAGAGAGAGAGAGAAAGAGAGAGAAAGAGAGAGAGAAAGAGAGAGAGAGAGAAGGAGGGAGGGGAGAGAGAGGGAGAGAGAAAGTGTGAGTGAGAGCGAGAGGGGAGAGAGAGGGATAGAGAAAGTGTGAGTGAGAGCAAGAAGGAGGGGGAGAGAGAGAGAGAGAGAGAGACGAGATGGAGGGAGGGAGAAAGAGAGAGAGAGAGAGAGAGAGAGAGAGAAAGAAAGAGAAAGAAAGAAAGACCGACAGACAGAGACAGAAAGAAAAGACAAAGATTAAAAAAAATCACAGTTTATAAAAGACAGCGTCAACAGAAAGTAAATGCAAATTTCCTGACACTAATAACAGAAGCTGCACGGGCAACGCGTCTCCCCCACCCGCTTTCTCTCTGGCGTCAGATCCTCACTGCTTCCCGGTGTCGGGTGGACAACTTTCTTTCGCTGCGATACGCCACGACACCCTCCCACTCTCCCGCGTCACAGGAACGGCAAATCACAGGGATGACTCTATGAGACAGCGCGTATAAAGCTTGGTAAGTTGGACACAGCCTGGGAGACAGCTTGCCGACTTGATAGAAAAACCAGCGTAATAAAGCTAACTTGAGTTTAATAGGAACTCTGACCAAGACCGGAGACTGGCTTTGTATGAGGATAAGTTAACAATGCCTGCTTGAGTTTTGATAGGAACACGGATCAAGACCGAAGACTTAGGACCATTGTATGAAGCCTGCTTGAGTTTTGATGGAACCCCTCTTAGCTTACAGTCAGAAGACTTCTGCCGTGCAAATCTTCGACTTTGATAGAATCTCTGATTAGGTGTGCAGACTTTATAGGAGAACTATCGTATACAGCCTGCTCGAGTTTTGATAGAACCATTCATACAATCAGAAGACTTCTGCCGTGCAAATCTTCGACTTTGATAGAATCCCCGATTAGGTGTGAAGACTTCATAGGAGAATGTTCCTATACAGCCTGATGATCTTGGCAGATCAAGACTAAATACTTCGAATAAGAAAGAGCCACAGTGCAAAAGCTTCGAATAAGAAAGAGCCACAGTGCAAAAGCTTCGAATAAGAAAGAGCCACAGTGCAAAAGCTTCGAATAAGAAAGAGCCACAGTGCAAAAGCTTCGACGTTGATAGAATCCCTGGTAAGGTGTGCAGACTTCTTTGGAGAACCCTCGTATGAAACTTCACCAGATAGGCACACCGATACAACCTACCGATTTCGCAGTAGAACTGTCCTATAAAGTCTGACTAAATCAGTGAATAAGTCTGAAGACTTCTTATAAGAAACAACAATTAACCGTGTAAAGCATCTAGAACAACAGACATGACCTGATAAACCAACTGAAGCCTTGCTAAATGGAACACCGAGGATAAAACGCGTGTACAGATTTCAAAGAACAATAAAGACTGAAGACTTCTTATCAAGAAACATCATCCGTGTACAGTTTCGACTTTGACAGAACCACTGGTAAACCGTGAATGATAGACAAAACTAACAGGTCAAGACCGAAGACTTCCCATGAGCAAGACTGATGGTACAAACCTTTACGAGTTTTGAAAGAACTTCTGACAAACCCTACTTCTTGGGGAGACGAATCGGCATTGACAAGTCTACCTATGATTAAGCGTCAAGATTTCTATCGAACAACACCAAACAGCATATCCGAGAGTGTGGGTGTATAAACTGATTACATTCTGGAAAAGCTGGGTGGAACGGAAACCGCACAGGCGAAGCGTTGAGTTCTGATATTATTTATCTTGCTGAGATTTTCTTTACGTCTCTGTGGTCTGCGGACGGGATTTAAAATTGACTGCATCTTTTTGCCAGAGTTGCAAGGACTCGTTTGAACCACACAACGCTGGTGCTTGAACTTTTAAGACAGAAACAAAAACAACAATTTTGAGTGAAAAGACTGGATTTGTTTTCATTTGGTCAACTGACTGGGATTTCGTAAAGATAAATTGCAGTTCTTGAAACATTATTGACCAGGGCATTTTTTTTCTCAGGGAGTCAATGCTTTTGATACGGGGAGATAGTTTTGGAATAAAACTATTTTCTTGACAATCCTTGCACGCAAATAATTGATCGCGTATCGCCCAGTGCATACGACAATTGTGCTCAAGAACGAGAACGGGCAGTAACCTAGAATGAAGAAAGTCATCTTTGAAATGTTTGTGACAGTAATGTGAGGCCTACGTTTTTTTGTTTTTTATAGTTATCAATCAAAAACAGAGGTCGCTAAATTTCAAAGACCTAATTGTAGACCAATAAAACCGAGGACAAAGAATCGTGCACTGAATAAGGAAACAAAGAAAAAACAGAGAAACGAACAGAAAACAACAAATTAAAGGAGAAGCAGGCAAACAAAAGAAGAAACAGAGGAAAAAAAGACGGAAAATAGAAACGAAGAAGAAACACAAAAATAAGAAAACATCGAAGCGAAGAAGGAATACAAAAATAAGAAAACATCGAAGCGAAGAAGAAACATAAAAATAAGAAAACATCGAAGCGAAGAAGAAACACAAAAATAAGAAAACATCGAAGCGAAGAAGGAATACAGAAACAAAGAAGGAACACGGAAACCAAGAAGACTGAGTGGGAAGAAAAAAATAAATCAAGGAAACAAAGAAGACAGTGGAATTCAACAAAGAAAAATATTAACAAACAATAAACAAAGAACCAAGAAAACAAAGAAGGGGCAAACTGACGAAACGCTCGTGCCAGTGACGTTTATGTACAAGAAGTGATGACGTTTGATCATGAATAGCATCGATGATCAAACTATGACTAAGTGTGTTGAGTGCAGAACTTGAAGAATCCTGTATTTACACACCACAACTCCGCGCAAGCCAGAAACCAAGACACCAAAAGGACAAACATTTGAACAAGTGAGATAAAAACAAGAAGGGAAAACCTGTCGAAACATCTTTGGTGTTACCTGGCTGAAGTTTTGGGGTGCACGTCAGTTCCAAAGTAGTATTCCTTACATTCGTATACTTATAACGTTATCAACTAATACAACTCCGTAATACAAAATTGTGTTTCACCGTGTGGCAAAACTGACATTATCGGGAGAAAGTGGAAACACAAGAGTCAAGAAATCAAATATAAAATATCATAAAATCTAACGACAACAAGACGTTTCCGTATTTTCTGCGTCATTTTCTAAATCAGTTTCTGTGGGAGGGAAGAAAAAAAAGTCTTGTATACGTGTCCCTGTCACGCAACTGAGCTGACCAGATCAAACGCTGTGACTGTCCGGTGAGCTGACTGGAGACACTCCACTGGTGAAGATGATGCAACGACCCTCCCAGTGCAGATTGAGGGTAAGTGTGTGTGGGGGGGGGGGGTATAGGGGGGGGGGGGCAGTGTTTTCGTTGTTTCGTGTGTGTGTGTTTTTTTTTGGAGGGGGGAGGTCGATGGGTGTGTGTGTGTGTATGTGTGTGTGTGTGTGTGTGTGTGTGTGTGTGTGTGTGTGTGTTTGTGTGTGTGTGTGTGTTTGTGTGTGTGTTTGTGTGTGGGTATGTGTGTGTGTGTGTGTGTGTGTGTGTGTGTGTGTGTGTGTGTGTGTGTGTGTGTGTAATTGCGAGAGTATGTCTGGCTGGCTGTCTGTTTTTCTGTCTGTATGTCTGTCTGTGCGAGCGTG
Source organism: Littorina saxatilis (assembly GCF_037325665.1). NCBI lineage: Eukaryota > Metazoa > Mollusca > Gastropoda > Littorinimorpha > Littorinidae > Littorina > Littorina saxatilis. The sequence goes on from NC_090253.1 coordinate 8,200,625, forward strand.
CGTGTGTGTGTCTTTCTGTTTGTCTGTCAGCTCTGTCTCTATTTACAGACAAAACAAAACATTGGTCAGAACTTTCGGTCGATGTTTAACCCGAGAGCAACAATAAAAATAAAAGGGTTTTTTAATACCTAGTATATTTATTTAACACTTTAAATTACATCATTTGAGTAACCGGTTAAAAAGGAGTGAGATGTTATCATTGCAAGTGATTCTCTACGCTCCTTGTGTATGTGTAAGTAGGTGTGTGAAATCAATCAATCAATCAATATAAGGCTTATATCGCGCGTATTCCGTGGGTACAGTTCCAAGCGCAGGGATTTTTTTTTTAAATTTGTATGCAATTTATATCGATATCGCGCACATATTCAAGGCGCAGGGATTTCATTTATGAAATGCAGAATGTGAAATTCAGATCGAGGCGTTACCCTATTTTTTGCATGTATCACATGGGTTTTCTTTCTGTTTAAATAAGAGCCAACAAAATAGTACGTAAGATCTAACCTTAATCAAAAATACATTGGCCCAAGACTGCTTTAAATAAAACTCATCTCAAAAACCTCCTAAAGCAAATGTGTTTGTGTTCTCTAATTAATCTGTCAAAACTGTACACTTTGTCAATAGTATGCAGGACAAGCAAGAACGTAAATGGGAAATAAGCTGTGCTACCCATGGCCAAACAAAAACAAGTCGCGTAAGGCGAAAATACAATATTTAGTCAAGTAGCTGCCATTTTTCAGCAAGACCGTATACTCGTAGCATCGTCAGTCCACCGCTCATGGCAAAGGCAGTGAAATTGACAAGAAGAGCGGGGTAGTAGTTGCGCTAAGAAGGATAGCACGCTTTTCTGTACCTCTCTTTGTTTTAACTTTCTGAGCGTGTTTTTAATCCAAACATATCATATCTATATGTTTTTGGAATCAGGAACCGACAAGGAATAAGATGAAAGTGTTTTTAAATTGATTTGGACAATTTAATTTTGATAATAATTTTTATATATTTAATTTTCAGAGCTTGTTTTTAATCCGAATATAACATATTTATATGTTTTTGGAATCAGCAAATGATGGAGAATAAGATAAACGTAAATTTGGATCGTTTTATAAATTTTTATTTTTTTTTACAATTTTCAGATTTTTAATGACCAAAGTCATTAATTAATTTTTAAGCCACCAAGCTGAAATGCAATACCGAAGTCCGGGCTTCGTCGAAGATTACTTGACCAAAATTTCAACCAATTTGGTTGAAAAATGAGGGCGTGACAGTGCCGCCTCAACTTTCACGAAAAGCCGGATATGACGTCATCAAAGACATTTATCAAAAAAATGAAAAAAATGTATGGGGATTTCATACCCAGGAACTCTCATGTCAAATTTCATAAAGATCGGTCCAGTAGTTTAGTCTGAATCGCTCTACACACACACACACACACACACGCACGCACACACATACGCACATACACCACGACCCTCGTTTCGATTCCCCCTCGATGTTAAAATATTTAGTCAAAACTTGACTAAATATAAAGAGTGCCTCTCTTGAAAATAAAGAAAACGCGACTCATCTCTCTGTCACAGAAAAAAAGGTGCCTGTCTCTTGGCTAAAGAAAAGGTCTGCGTATCCCTTGGCTAAAGAAAACATCTGCGTATCCCTTGGTCAAAGAAACAAGTCGCGTAAGGCGAAAATACAATATTTAGTCAAGTAGCTGCCATTTTTCAGCAAAACCGTATACTCGTAGCATCGTCAGTCCACCGCTCATGGCAAAGGCAGTGAAATTGACAAGAAGAGCGGGGTAGTAGTTGCGCTAAGAAGGATAGCACGCTTTTCTGTACCTCTCTTTGTTTTAACTTTCTGAGCGTGTTTTTAATCCAAACATATCATATCTATATGTTTTTGGAATCAGGAACCGACAAGGAATAAGATGAAAGTGTTTTTAAATTGATTTGGACAATTTAATTTTGATAATAATTTTTATATATTTAATTTTCAGAGCTTGTTTTTAATCCGAATATAACATATTTATATGTTTTTGGAATCAGCAAATGATGGAGAATAAGATAAACGTAAATTTGGATCGTTTTATAAATTTTTATTTTTTTTTACAATTTTCAGATTTTTAATGACCAAAGTCATTAATTAATTTTTAAGCCACCAAGCTGAAATGCAATACCGAAGTCCGGGCTTCGTCGAAGATTACTTGACCAAAATTTCAACCAATTTGGTTGAAAAATGAGGGCGTGACAGTGCCGCCTCAACTTTCACGAAAAGCCGGATATGACGTCATCAAAGACATTTATCAAAAAAATGAAAAAAATGTATGGGGATTTCATACCCAGGAACTCTCATGTCAAATTTCATAAAGATCGGTCCAGTAGTTTAGTCTGAATCGCTCTACACACACACACAGACAGACAGACAGACAGACAGACACACACACACACACACACACACACACACATACACCACGACCCTCGTCTCGATTCCCCCCTCTACGTTAAAATATTTAGTCAAAACTTGACTAAATTTAAAAAGCTACGCATCTCTTGGCCAAAGAAATAAGCTGCACATCTCTTGGCTAAAGAAAAAAGCTGCGCATCTCTTGACTAAAGAAATAAGCTGCGCATCTCTTGGCTATAGAAATACGCTGCGCATCTCCTGGCTAAAGAAATAAGCTGCGCATCTCTTGGCTATAGAAATAAGCTGCGCATCTCTTGACTATAGAAATAAGCTGCGCATCTCTGACTATAGAAATAAGCTGCGCATCTCTTGGCTATAGAAATAAGCTGCGCATCTCTTGGCTATAGAAATAAGCTGCGCATCTCTTGGCTATAGAAATAAGCTGCGCATCTCTTGGCTATAGAAATAAGCTGCGCATCTCTTGGCTATAGAAATAAGCTGCGCATCTCTTGGCTATAGAAATAAGCTGCGTATCTCTTGGCTATAGAAATAAGCTGCGCATCTCTTGGCTATAGAAATAAGCTGCGCATCTCTTGGCTATAGAAATAAGCTGCGCATCTCTTGGCTATAGAAATAAGCTGCGCATCTCTTGGCTATAGAAATAAGCTGCGTATCTCTTGGCTATAGAAATAAGCTGCGCATCTCTTGGCTATAGAAATAAGCTGCGCATCTCATGGCCTAAGAAAAAAGTCTGCGCATCTCTTGGCTAAAGGAAAATATGTGCATCTCTTGGCTAAAGAAAAAAGCTGTGTATCTCTTGGCTAAAGAAAAATATGTGCATCTCCTGGCTAAAGAATTTTTTTTCGCATCTCCTGGCTAAAGAAAAAAGCTGCGCATCTCTTGGGCAAAGAAATAAATCTGCGAATCTCTTGGCTAAAGAAAAAAGTTGCACTTCTTTTGGCCAAAGAAAAAAGCTGCTCATTCTGGGCCAGAGCATCTGCTGAAGAGACATTAAACCCCAAAAACCAACCAACCAACCAACCAACCTGGGCCAGAGAAATAAGCTACGCATCTCTTGGCTAAAGAAATAAGCTGCGCATCTCTTGGCTGAAGAAAAAAGATGTGCATCTCTTGGCTAAAGAAAAAGCTGCGCTTCTCTTGGGAAAAGAAAAGATCTGCGCGTCTCTAGGGCAAAGAAAAAAGCTGTATTTTTCTAGACTAAAGGAAAAACTGCGCCTGTCTTGACAAAAGAACGTTACGATGTGGCAATCTCCAGAACTACAACTTTGCGTGAAAGTAACATAAAAAAAAAGATTCGTCAAAAGAATCGTAATAATAAACTCAAAAAATAATATAATCGAATCATTGCTTTTTTCTTTTAAAGAAACACCTAGACACCCAGTATAACAAAACTGTCCAAAACAATTCTGAGAAAACGCAGATTTTAGTTATTTATAACACTTCCTGAACTGAAGTTATTTTACATGCACTCCGTGACCTTCTCTCAAAACAGGGCACTCAAAAGTTATCTCATCTTGTTTCTTAAACAGGTCCTCACTTCAAAGCGGCAGGCCCTCGTGACAGGCAGAAAACTATCGAAAGCCGTTTGGCTCATAACCTAGACGCGCGTAATAAATAATTCATACGCGCGTAATAAATAATTCATACGCGCGTAAGAAATGATTCATACGCGCGTACTAAATAATTAATACGCGCGTAATGATTGATTCATACACGTGTAATAAATAATTCATACACGTGTAAGAAATGATTAAATACACGTGTAATAAATAATTACACGTGTATTTAAACATTTCTTACACGCGCATGAAATGTTAATTACACGTGTATTTAATCATTTCTTACACGAGTATGAAATATTTATTACACGTGTATTTAATCATTATGCTATTCCATAGCATAAGAAAAAAGATAAATTACACGTGCAATAAGAAATAAATACACGTGTATTAATCATTTATTACACGTGTATTTATGTTTTATTACACGTGTAATGGTTATGAGCCAAACGGCTTTCCATAGAAAACAACTGTACATAGTTAACAATACACAGAACTGCACACACAAAAACAACTATCTAGGACAGATTGAGGAAATTGCAAATGGACAATAAGACACCAAATACAAAGTAACAAATAAGGAAGGTATGATTAAAAATAATAGATGAGCGAAAAATAGAAAATCCAGGTGGATGTTTATTTAGGAAACATGTCATTAATTTAATGTGTTCGAGCATTTGCAGAAGTGTCGTTGGCAGAGATCTCTTTACACAGGACTCTTTGCAGTCATTGGTTTAACTGATTCAAGATGCTGACGACAGATACTAGTTCCGTTGGCTAATCTCCGTACAGCAAAGAAGTGACTTTCCTCCGAGCCACCTCATACTTTGTATAAACGTTTGATTAAGAGCCGTGAGTGTAATTCAATCTGGCAAGTGGCCACTACTTATGATGCCAAAGTCACCGAGACAAACGTCATTATGGAAACACTTTTTCGTCTGCTGTTTCCCCTCGAAGGATTTTTAGAACAAACACGTCACGCTAAAATGTCTAGAGTGACGTTTCTTTGCTTTGACGTCGAAGCTTGCAGTGTCAATGTATCCAAACCAAACACTAGATTTTGGCAGTGTCAAATTATCTAAAGCGAACTCTAGATTCTCACAATGTCAAGTCATCCAAAACAAACACTAGTAGTGGGGCTCCTATGTTGCAAAATCAATCATTTCTTGTGACAAACACCAAATTTGGCAGACATGTACAGTTTTATGTGCTTAACAAAACCTGATACAGAGCCACCGCGAAAAATAAAAAAAATCGGTAGTTTTTATAACAAAATTCAAAATGGCCGCCAGTAAAAACGGTTGGGTATGTTAGGCATATTTCATTTCATGTGACAAACACCAAATTTGGTATAAATGTATGGTTTTATGTGCTTAACAAAACCTGACACAGAGGAACCAAGAAAAATTTAAAAATCAGTAGTTTAAAAAAAAAATCAAAATGGCCGCCTGTGAAAAAGGTATTCAGGCGTATTTGATGCTACAAGTCATTCTCTTGCAATAGAAACTAACAGAAACAATTGTTAAAACATAACAATACATGTATACATGGTCAATGGTGCAGCGATTGGTTGGACGGCGTGGGTGACAGGGTTGAAGAATCGTTGGCTTACCTAACCTGTGCCAACAAAAAACTATCGCACAAATGTTCGTACCAAAACGAAAACATTTATTCCTGTGCCATTTTATTCCATTTGTCTATGCTATTAAGGGCACACAACGTGGCTATCTGGAACTCTTTTAATATAAAAGATTGAATTTACATGGGTTATGTGACCGCCGCCTAAATAAGGGTACCCCAAAAATCAAATTGATAAAAATGAAAGGTATAATAATGACATAACACTAAAAAGTATTCATCCTGTTCTGGATAGATGTTGTGCCTCATGAATTTTTTTGACTTTTTAATGGGTACCTAAAGTTGTGATCACATCCCCTTTGCCACGTTAAGGGTACCCTTATTTGGCGGCGGTCATGTGACCCCTGTAACTAAATCTTCTTTTATCTGAAAGATGTGCCATTTGTGAGAGCCTTTACTGGCATAAAAAGTTTGAATAAAATGATACGGGAATGAATGTTTGAGTTGGGGTACGAAAATGGGTGCAATAATATTTTTACACAGTTTAATTTGCTGATTTTCACAGGCATGCAAGCACAGCTGCAGAGAGCAGAGCTCTTCAGTCCTTCTTTGCAGCATTTGCAGCGTTTTGTTGTACACCACTTCTACACTTCATGCGTTCTCAGCACATGCTGGATACCTCTTGAAGGCTCGTCCAAAATAACTCCCACTTTCCAGCCTTGGACTGCCAGCCCCACAATTATTGGTGTTGGGTTGTTTGCCTGATTGTATATTTACTGACGTAGTCTAATTGGTAGATTGCTCTTCTCAAACTCATGTCCTGCAACAGCACGTTACTTGTAAGGGTGTTTTGGGGAATTTGGCAGCGCTTTTGACTGAAGAGGTACCTTCTAGCACTGTTCACACCCAGGAAGTTTGGTTTTGTCCTGCAGAAGTACCACAAAATGCTCTTGAACTGACCTGTCAGTAGTACTTAGCTCTCAAAGAAGAGCAGACAACCTGAGGAAAGATTGTGTGATGTCTACTAATGCATGCCATACTTGTCAAGCCCCCAATACCACCGAAGAACAACACAGTATCACAGTCTGTAAAACTGTGAAACATGGGCAGGCAGGGTGACTTCTCGGGGCCAATGGCTTTGGCAATGTGGTGAGCAAAAAATGGCTGAATCCTTTTCCATAGCGATGCACACTTCATAAGCAGAAAACTGAAATCAGCTGGGATGAGAAGCAGACCGTCTTAGATGTCTGGCCTCCTCTAAATCCATGGTGTAGGAAATCCACCTGGGGTACCCTTCATACAAAAGCTGAAAAGTGACAATTTTATTTGAATAATGTTTACTATCTCAGAGAGTTAGCCAAAGTCTTCACACAAAAGATAAAATGCAAAAATTGTATTTTAACTATTTGTATAATTCTTACTATTTAAGGTCAATACAAAAAAACTGTTTCCAGTTACCCAACTGATTCTTAAATCTTGCTGGCCGCTACATTCATTAGAATTCTAACAGTCGCTTACAGAATGTTGACCCTTGTGAGGGTATGGTAAACCCACCAAATTCACAGAGGTAGCTTACGCATATGTGTGCATACTTGTTAATTATCAAAAAAAAAGATGCAAACTGTTCAGCTACTCTGGAGGTATTAGGTACCAACCTTGATAGTAATGGTGAAATCAGCTCGTTTGTGTGGCACCGGCAGAATTGCTCATAATGTATTCACGCAGCACTCTTGTTCTCAGGAACCCGCATGTGGTGTAACCCTCAGTTGTATATAATATTCTGTTAAAATAAAATGCACATCAATGCACGGTCAACCTAAATTAATAGTCCAGGCCACTTCCCAGCCAGCAAGACATTAGCGGCCGATAGTCGGCCGAACACCCTTCAAAAAGTCGGGCCGGTGAGGTCAAAACATACGACGCGGGTGTTGGCCCGACTAACTTTTGCAAAGAGGCAACGAGGCGGCCGACAGGCGGCCGAACACCTGCACTATGGCGGCACGCATCCGGTCCGATGTTAATCGGCCCGATGACTTATTGGACCTGCGGCCCGACACCTTATGCTGACATCGGGAAGATATCAATTTCAGCGGGAAGACATCGGGACGATGTCGGCATAAGGTGTCGGGCCGCAGGTCCAACAAGCCATCGGGCCGATTAACATCGGACCGGATGCGTGCCGCCATAGTACAGGTGTTCGGCCGCCTGTCGGCCGCCTCGTTGCCTCTTTGCAAAAGTTAGTCGGGCCAACACCCGCAGCGTATCTTTTGACGTCACCTGCCCGACTTTTTGAAGGGTGTTCGGCCGACTATCGGCCGCTAATGTCTTGCTGGCTGGGCCGGGTGCAGCTACAGATACAGCAGTATGTACCACCACCCCCCCCCCCCCCCAAGTGTAACAGTGCAAAATTCACTTACAGCTACAGCTACAGCAGTACAACCCCTCCTCCCCCCAGTGTTACAGTGGAAAACAAACCTACAGATACAGCAGTGTGTACACCCCCCCCCCCCCCCCCCCAGTGTAACAGTGCAAAACACATCACCAGCTAGAGATACAGCAGTATGTAGAACCCCCCGCCCCTACCGCCCTCACTGTAACAGTACAAAACACACCTACAGCTACAGATACAGCCGTACACACCCCCCCCCCTCAGTATTACAGTATAAAACACACCTACAGCAACAGATTCAGCAGTATACAACCCCCCAAGTGTAACAGTGCAAAAATTACTTACAGCTACAGCTACAGCAGTATGTACACCTCCCCTCCCCCTTAGTAACAGTGCAAAACTCATTTACAGCTACAGATACAGCAGTATGTACAACCCCCAACCCCCCCCCCCCCCACCACTGTAACAGTACAAAACTCATTTACAGAGCTACAGATTCAGAATTATGTACATCCCCCTCCCCCCGCTGCCACCACTGTAACAGTACAAAACATACCTACAGCTTCAGATACAGCAGTATGTACAACACTCAACCGCCTTCCCCCGTGTAGAGTGCAAAACACACCTAGACCTACAGATACAGCAGTATGTACACCCCCCCCCCCCCCCCTTCCTGTGTGCAAAACACACCTACAGCTACATATACAGCAGTATGTTCAACCCCCCCCCCCCTCCCCGCCTACTATAACAGTACATAACACACCTACAGCTACAGATACATCAGTATGTACAAACCGCCCCCCCCCCCCCAAGTGTAACAGTACAAAACAGGCCTACAGCTACAGATAGATCAGTATGTACACCCCCCCCCCCCCCCCAAGTGTTACAATGCAATACCTACAGCTACAGATACATCAGTATGTACACCCCACCCCCCAAGTGTAACAGTGCAAACCACACTTACAGCTACAGATTCAGTAGTATGTACTCCACCCCCACCCTCCCCCCCCCCCCCCCCCCAGTGTAACAGTGCAAAAATCACTAACAGCTACAGCAGTATACCCCCCCTCCCCGTACAGCTACAGCAGTATAAACAAGAAGGGCAAAGCCCATACGACTCACATGCTTGACCTTGACCTTTACATGACCTTGACCTTCAGGGTCAAGGCTGAAGGTCAAGGTCAAATAACTAAACCTAGCAATGACATCATACACTAAGAACTGCTTTACACATTTTTCCTACCAAAATACATGTGACCTTGACCCAAGGTCAAGGTCATCCAAGGTCATGCAACACAAAGCTGTTAATTCAAGACATAGGAAGTACAATGGTGCTTATTGGCTCTTTCTACCATGAGATATGGTCACTTTTAGTGGTTCACTACCTTATTTTGGTCACATTTCATAAGGGTCAAAGTGACCTTGACCTTGATCATATGTGACCAAATGTGTCTCATGATGAAAGCATAACATGTGCCCCACATAATTTTTAAGTTTGAAACAGTTATCTTCCATAGTTCAGGGTCAAGGTCACTTCAAAATATGTATACAATCCAACTTTGAAGAGCTCCTGTGACCTTGACCTTGAAGCAAGGTAAACCAAACTGGTATCAAAAGATGGGGCTTACTTTGCCCTATATATCATATATAGGTGAGGTATTCAATCTCAAAAACTTCAGAGAAAATGGGAAAAATGTGAAAAATAGCTGTTTCTTAGACAACATTTATGGCCCCTGCGACCTTGACCTTGAAGCAAGGTCAAGATGCTATGTATGTTTTTTGGGGCCTTGTCATCATACACCATCTTGCCAAATTTGGTACTGATAGACTGAATAGTGTCCAAGAAATATCCAACGTTAAAGTTTTCCGGACGTCCGGATGGACGGACGACTCGGGTGAGTACATAGACTCACTTTTGCTTCGCATGTGAGTCAAAAATCACTAACAGCTACAGCAGTATGTACCCCCCCTCCCCGTACAGCTACAGCAGTTTATCATGCAGCTACAGATACAGCAGTATGTACCACCCCCCCCCCCCCCCCCCAGTGTAACAGTGCAAAATTCACTTACAGCTACAGCAGTACAACCCCCCCTAACCCCAGTGTTACAGTGGAAAACAAACCTACAGATACAGCAGTGTGTACAACCCTCCCCCAATCCAAGTGTAACAGTGTAAAAAACACCTACAGCTACCGCAGTATGTACACCCCCCCCCCCCCCCCAACTGCAACAGCACAAATCGCACCTACTGCTACAGATACAGCAGTGTGTTCAACCCCCCCCCCCCCCCCAGTGTAACAGTGCAAAACACACCTACAGCTACAGATTATGAGATACAGCAGTATGTACAACCCCCCCCCCCCCCCCCACTGTAACAGTACAAAACTCATTTACAGCTACAGATTCAGAATTATGTACACCCCCCTCCCCCCGCTGCCACCACTGTAACAGTACAAAACATACCTACAGCAGTATGTACAACACTCCACCGCCTTCCCCCGTGTAGAGTGCAAAACACACTCAGAGCTACAGATACAGCAGTATGTTCAAACCCCCCCCCCCCCCCCCCCTGTGTGCAAAACACACCTACAGCTACATATACAGCAGTATGTTCAACCCCCCTCCCCCCCTACTGTAACAGTACATAACACACCTACAGCTACAGATACATCAGTATGTACAACCCCCCCCCCCCCCCCCCCAAGTGTAACAGTACAAAACACGCCTACAGCTACAGATTCAGCAGTATGTACACCCCCCCCCCCTCCCAGTGTTACTGTGCAAAACACACCTACAGCTACAGATTCAGCAGTATGTACACACACCCCCCCCCCCCCCCCAAGTGTGCATCAGTGCAAAACACACCACCAGCTACAGATAGATCAGTATGTACAACCCCCCCCCCCCCAAGTGTTACAATGCAATACACACACCTACAGCTACAGATACATCAGTATACATACACCCCACCCCCCAAGTGTAACAGTGCAAACCACACTTACAGCTACAGATTCAGCAGTATCATGAGTATGTACTCCACCCCCCCCCCCCCCCCCACTGTAACAGGACAAAACACTGTGACACCTACATCTACAGATACAGCAGTATGTACTCCCCCCCCCCCCCCACTGTATAACAGCAAAACTAACATTAAAGCACAAAAAAACGAAATCACTTACTCGCTGGATCCGTCGGTTGTCCTCGAGTTGACGTTAACAGCTTGAACACACCTGTAGGTTTCCATCCGTCCTTGGCTACACAATTTTAACTTGTCAACTATCACCGCCACCACGTGGCACTGGGACCAGCACTCAGATTGAGATCCCGAGGCGACATTCGTCTCGGATAACATATCATCAATGTGCTGTCCAACATTCGCAAGAATGTCTCTTCTTTCGATATTAACTTGAACTAAGAAAACAAATAAACTTCGCTCACGCGGGAAAGTAGCAGCTAGCCGGCCATGTTCACACTCAATCTTGTTTACCGTAAGGAAAGCTATTAGAGTATTTCAAGTATATATGATGGCGTATTTTTAAAATGTAAAACTCATGGTTTGAGCTCATGCTGTATTTGATTGCAAATATACAAACAAAACTTACAATTAATTATCCTACTCCTATGTGAAAAAGTCAACAAATATGAATAATTTAGTTTCGCATTTGCAGGGTCATGTCACGCCGTTCCCGACGCTTAAACAGGGGACGTAACAAATGTTAAAATAATGATAATAAATTCAAGTTGTTATCTCCCGTAACTCTGCATATTTTTATCGACAGCAACATTGCGTCGGGCCGATGTCGGGGTTTATTACGTACATTTGCCGAGTTTTACACACAGTCAAAACGATATCGGCGCGAAAACGGACGACGACACACGACATTTGACGACGTCACCCGACTGAAATCGTCAGTCGGCCGACGAAAGCTTGCTAGCTGGGTTATGATTTCACCTCACAATAATGACCATAGAATTGATTTATATCACAATGCACAGTACCAACCAAGAAAAAACACATATGAAAAGTCCCGGTGAGAAACTGGAACAATTAATTCTTGTTCGGGCTTTTTCGATATTTAAAAAAAAAACCAAAGAAATTAGCAATTTCTTGGAAAAAAATGAGAACCCTATCATGCTGCATATCAAATGAAAGGGCTTGAGCTGAATAACAAGAATATTAAGCTAAAATCCATTTCCGGTCAAATGCTGATGAAATATTCAGTAAGAACGTTATTTCCCGCGGTAACGGTGATCATACCTGATGACGAAAAGCATCATAACAAAGAAAATCCCTTACATGATGCATAATTCAACCTAGATACCTATCTGACTCTATTTCTACAGTCCTAGTGACTCCTACCTCAAATATTAGTCTCCTCCTCCTCTTCATCCATGGGAAGCATCGAATTGAGGCAACTTATTCCACGGCACTGTCCACAGGCAGTTGTGCAGCTAAGGCCGACCTTCCGGCAACTACAGCGTTGTGAGGAACAGTCAGTTGTGCAACCACATCAGATGATGTTCATTAACTCCTCAGGGGCTGGAGGAATGTCAGTGTGAACAGGAAGCAGCTGTCCCCGCTGAAGCTGAAACCCCCATTCTTCAGGCATGAGCTCCAGACTGGTACCCAAACAAGCCCACTCCTGAACCTGGTAAAAGACCCTGTAGGAGTGGTACTTGGCTGCAGCTGAAGTAGGAGGCAGGACTTTTGGCTGAACTTGTTTAGAGCCGGTGGACACTTTCTCGTGGTACTTTACCAGCCGAAGCTTGTCAAGAGTGTCACCATCATTTCCTTTGTAGATGTCGACTAACAGTTTCTCTCCTGTCTCTGCAATCATCTGGTGATCCGAATTAGTCTGCAGGAAAACCTTGGCACTATTTTCAAACAGTTTGTTCTTTTTTTGCAGTCTCTTCACTGGGACACATTTTCCGACACTGAAAGGCCGAGAAGTTGTGTCACAGCCACTAAATGCATGCGCGAATAAGATATTCTTGCACACATTGGGGCCAAGACGGCTCTGCGTTGATCTGATGTCCCAAAGTCTTGTTGTACTTGCCTTGCTTGAGGAGAAGAACACATCCTTCATGTCTGACTTGACATGAAACAGAAGAAGAATGAGTAGGTCTGTGTCTTCCCCAACAACATATGTAGTGTATTCTACGGCAGACTGAAGTGCGACCTGAACTATGACACAGTCAGCATCCCCCTGAGCATGCTGCACCGGAATCCCATTCTCCTCAAAGCAATTGCCAACAAGATGAATGAACCGCTGTTTGTTGGTGGTGTTGGAGAGGAACTCCTCCTTCTTCTCTGAGAGCAACATGTCAGGAGTGAACTGCACATCACGGCCAGGCAGGGTGCGTCTTTGAACATGGGCCATGTCTTTGGTCGAAGGGCCCCCAAAATACCCATCAAAGACGACTGTTGCATGAGGGTATGAGTTCTTCACATACTCAACATACCTCTCAGCCAAGTGCGTGTAGGATGTGCCTCTCAGCCAAGACAGTTGATGAATTAAAGAGCAGCCATCAAGGATGTAGTGAACATCTTTGGTTCTCAACATTTCCTGCTTGCAGCCTTCACTGGCATCCCACAAGTGCTTTGCCAAGAGGTGTTTGCTGGATTCTCGCATGAACCCGCTGTCGTCAAACAAGGATGAGGGCAGGGCTGTCAGTTCATGCTGGAAAATGTCTTGGAGCTTGGACAAGTCGCCACCAGCAACATGAAGAAGGCGCTGGAAAAGCAGCTGTGGATCTATGCTGACTCGCTCACCTCCAATCTTGACAGTGGGTTTGGTGCTCATGGTCACAGCCTCCTCCTTTTTCTTGAAACTGACCGCTGACACTGCTTGGCCTGTCATTGTCTGGAGAATTCGATGCCCAATCACTTTGGCACTGTCCACGTTAGCAGATGTGTCTGATGTCAGGCCAGTTGCTATGCAGACAAGTTGGTGTCCCTCCGTCTCAAAAGGATTTCTTTGTAGAAAGTATGTAACTATAGTGCTGGTGTCCTTGTCATCTTTCCGCTGTCTTGCCTCCGTGAGATCTTTGTGATGTTCAGTGTTTGAGTCACCATGGGTGAAGGATACCATCCACTGGTTCACTGCAGCGCAAGACGGCATGGAGAGCAACCAAACAAGCCGCTGGAGTTCACCCATTCCCCTGCCTCTCGTGAGTCCGCCACTTGACTTGAGGAAACACATCAAAGTCTGCTCTATCGTCAGATCGCATGACAGTCCCGCCCAAAAACGTTGACTCCGTCGGATCAATCAATCAATCAATCAATCATGAGGCTTATATCGCGCATATTCCGTGGGTACAGTTCTAGGCGCTCTGCAGTGATGCCGTGTGAGATGAAATTTTATACGGCCAGTAGATTGCAGCCATTTCGGCGCATATTTACCTTTCACGGCCTATTATTCCAAGTCACACGGGTATAGGTAGACAATTATTAACTGTGCCTAAGCAATTTTGCCAGGAAAGACCCTTTTGTCAATCGTGGGATCTTTAACGTGCACACCCAGTGTAGTGTACACGGGGGGAGGTTCGGACACCGAAGAGAATCTGCACACAAAGTTGACTCTGTGAAATAAATTTCCGCCGAACCTGGGATCGAACTCACGCTGACAGCGGCCAACTGAATACAAATCCAGCGCGCTACCAACTGAGCTATATCCCCGCCCATGACATGATGTCCACCCATGAAGTCCCTGTACACGTCGGGGTGTGTCTCGGACAAGTGCATCATCTGTTTGGGTACCAGTCTGGAGCTCATGCCTGAAGAATGAGGGTTTCAGCTTCAGCGGGGACAGCTGCTTCCTGTTCACACTGACATTCCTCCAGCCCCTGAGGAGTTAATGAACATCATCAGATGTGGTTGCACTACTGACTGTTCCTCACAACGCTGTAGTTGCCGGAAGGTCGGCCTTAGCTGCACAACTGCCTGTGGACAGTGCCGTGGAATAAGTTGCCTCAATTCGATGCTTCCCATGCATGGATGAAGAGGAGGAGGAGACTAATATTTGAGGTAGGAGTCACTAGGACTGTAGAAATAGAGTCAGATAGGTATCTAGGTTGAATTATGCATCATGTAAGGGATTTTCTTTGTTATGATGCTTTTCGTCATCAGGTATGATCACCGTTACCGCGGGAAATAACGTTCTTACTGAATATTTCATCAGCATTTGACCGGAAATGGATTTTAGCTTAATATTCTTGTTATTCAGCTCAAGCCCTTTCATTTGATATGCAGCATGATAGGGTTCTCATTTTTTTCCAAGAAATTGCTAATTTTTTTAGCATTTATTTGTTAAAATATCGAAAAAGCCCGAGAAAAAAAAATTGTTCCAGTTTCTCACCGGGACTTTTCATATGTGTTTTTCCTTGGTTAGTACTGTGCATTTTGATATAAATCAATTCTATGGTCATTATTGTGAGCATCAAATAAGCAGCAATCATAGGTGCGCTGTACTATAAGTAAAAGGTTGAGAAAAAAGTAACACACCAAAATCGTAACAGTGTTGAGACTCAGACTCAGAGAGAGGTACCACTTTTTTCAAAACCACTCATTTCTCATTTCATTAGCACATAAGCTTATTGCATACTTTTGTCTTTTAGCTATCATCTTTGAAAGTTTGATCACAAGACCGTAGAGACATGGGGAATGGTCCCCCCCCCTCCCCCCAAGCTGGCCCTCCTACTAGTTAGTACATGTCATTGTCACTGTGGCCTACTCACTCTAAGTCACTCCCCCTCCCCCCTCAGTTTTTTTAGAAACTTATGGAAGTCAAGTCCTTTATAATAGGCAGGACTAATTATCATGCCTTGAACAATCTCTGTCTCCTTGCCTTTTATTCAAAGTTCTTTTAACTTGTCCAAAATCATGTGGGTGGCGAGCATGGTTTTCTTTCATTCAATCAACAGATAGATCTAGATCTATCACAATCCAGTTTCAGCAAGATTTGAAAGTGTGCAGCATTTCAGCGCTTCAGCCGATCAAAAACAGACCCGAGGGGACAAATAAAGATTATAATGACGTGAAATTGGTGAATGAAAGGGTAATCTTAAAAACTTACCCTCACAAACGTTGTTTTCGCTCAATCAAAACACGCATTGGTACGGAGGCCGCCATCTTGAATTTTCTAGCTGCGGATATATACTTTTCTAAAAAAAATATAAAACTAAATGACAGAACACAAAAGTACCCATGAAAATATTTATTTCATGTATATATTATCACCAGACAACTTCTGGTGCATTCTTAATAATTGAAGTTTACATTTGCTGAGTTGGAAATATTTACTGCTGATGGCTTTTGGTATGAAAATCGTCTGCTGTAGGTGCAGCCTTTTATTCATTATTATAAACACAAAAATCAATTTCTGAAGTGGCTCTGTATCTGAAATCATTTAAAACATCATTAGGAACAATATCACGAAGTATGATGTTTGTCACAAGATGTGATTAATTGTTGAGTGATTCTGCAACATAGGAGCCCCACTATAGATGTTGGCGGTGTCAAAAGATCCAAAACAAACACGAGATTGTTGGCAGTGTCAAAAGATCCAAAACAAACACTAGATTTTGGCAGTGCCAAAGTATCCAAAAGATACACTAGATATTTGCAGTGTCAAATTATCCAAAAGAAACACTAGATATTGGCAATGTCCAATGATCCAAAATAAACACTAGTTTTTGGCAGTGTATAAAGATAAAAAGTAAACACTAGATGTTTGAAGTGTCAAAAGATCCAAAGTAAACACTAGCTTTTTGCAATGTCAAAAGATCCAAAGCGAACACTAGATTTTGTCAGTGTCAAATGACACACATCTTCCTTCCTTTCTTTCTTTCTTTCTTCCTTTCTGTCCTCCTTCCTTTCTTTCTTTCCGTATTTCCTCTCCCTTCCTCTTCCCTGTCTCCCTCTCTCAATCCCTCCCTTTGTTTCCCCGCAAATTTTAATTCAGCTTGATACTATTTTTGTTATCCTATTGTAGAAGCAAAAGGTAAGGAAAACAGCATTAATATAAACTTTCAAATGCAGAATTTCAACTTCATCATGCTAAAAATACAATGCTGCAAGTACGGAGGGCTTTGACATTCCTACGGTGGTTATTTTCATGTGTATAAAAACGTACACATAACAGAAATTCAACTCATGATTTCATTGATGATACACTCTCGTTTTTAATCTGTTTAAGAAAAAAAATATTCTTCCAAAACGTCAAACTTCTACTCAATCAAAATTCGAACTTCCCTCTGAAGGAATCCTCACACGCTCTCGTTTTGGATATTGGTGGTGCTTATTTTTTAATAGTGTCTTTTTTGGACAGTTCTGTTGCGTTTTTACATGAATTGTTTATTACTTTGAAACTGCGTGGGCTACTGGCAGTTTCGCTTTGATCTGCTGCGATAAAGGGTAAAAAGCGTCGGTTGGAAGAACTTCCGTGTTTTCTATGTCGAGTGTGACACACTTTCTCCATAATTACAAAGGCCCTCAAAGTCAACTGGGTTGTGTTAGGCTTGGTGCATGATAGATGAAAACATCCTCTTTTGTTTAATTTAATATCACGATGCATTAAGTTCGCGTTGGGATATGGCTCACTCGCTTAAAAGAAAGCAAAAACGAAAAGCATAATTGCAATTGTAATAGTCATTGTATATTATTTTTTATTAAGAGGAAGTTATCCGGCTAATGTGGTCTAAACATTGGCACAAGATTGCAGAATATGTCAAAGGACAATCTGTAATGTAACTTTCACGTATCTGATTTAAATGCCTCCTGTTTCAAGGGTGGGGCAAAGAAGGGAAAGTGTTGTGGAAAAGTTTTGCACAGGACGGACGATCGTATAGTTTGAGTCGGTTTGTTTCATCCAGTGTAAAAACATCTTTCCCAACACACTTATTTTACAAATGTTATCTAAGACGCCAGCTTGGGGGGAAAAGTCTGGCGAATTTAACTTGAAAACGTCCAAGCTTTAACTGTAATTTATACACACTTGCAATGATGAACTCGAAAGTGATGGGGGGGTTTTCCGGTGTTTTTTGTGGGTTTTTTTTTTTGGGGGGGGTGTGTTATTTTGGTTGGTGGGGGGGGGGAGGAGAGTGTCCCTTTAATTCTAAGTCGCTATTCTCTCTAGTTTCCAGACAAATTTCACAAACTGGTGTTTAATTATTTACACTTCAAGTATCTGAAATAAATGCGTTCTTTTCTTAGTCGTACACATCGCTTTAGTTTGCTGCGTGGACATTGCCTTTTTCCCCCTCGTTAAAACCGTTTTAACAAGAGATTAGTTGTTTAATGCGTGCACCTGGGAAATGGAAAGTCATTTTCTTTTTTCTATCTATCATTTCTCTGACACCCT
>NC_090253.1:8221426-8226426 GCF_037325665.1 Littorina saxatilis
CTACATAATCACAGCGACGGGGAAAGAACTTGTGAGCGCATCCATCCGTGCGAATTCTGCGAAATATTTTTAGGAGGGGGGGGGAGGGGGGGTGGGGAGTGTAGGCCTGTTTTGTTTTGTTTGTCGGGGCAGAATAAGCCAACCATGGGCATCGCCTTCTGTTTTTGATACTGTTTCCCAGTGGCGCCAGGCAACTTTGGCCATTTTGTGTTTTGCTTCCGTCTTTGTTAATTTAAAGTCATGGACGTGAGCAAGGCATGCAGGTTAGCACGACAAACAATAGTCTAATGAAATACTGTGCCAATGTTAAGTACCATATCGTAGTCATTTTCATACAACCACGCTTACATTTTACATTTTGAATTGTACTCGGAACCGCAGTAACCACGAGACGGAACTAGAACGTTTGGAACTATGTTATGAATAGGCGTCTGAAACACGTGGACAAGGAGCACGTGTAGAAAGCTTGCCTCACTAAAAGCAAGAGTAGTCACTCTTTCACAGCCCAAACAAACCCGACCGAGTTACATATTTCCGGAATTCTTTTATTTGCATCTAAATTCACGTGTGCTGTCGTCCAATTTCTGCAAATGGTCGTCTTCCAGAGCAAAACGTACTCTACGAAGTTTTGCTGGCGCAGTGGCGTGGTGGTAAGACGTCGGCCTCCTGATCGGGAGGTCGTGAGTTCGAATCCCGGTCGCTTCGCTGCCGCCTGGTGGGTTAAGAGTGGAGATTTTTCCGATCTCCCAGGTCAACTTATGTGCAGACCTGCTTAGTGACGTAACCCCCTTCGTGTGTACACGCAAGCACAAGACCAAGTGCGCACGGAAAAGATCCTGTAATCCATGTCGGAGTTCGGTGGGTTATGGAAACACGAAAATACCCAGCATGCCTACTCAACGAAAGCGGAATGAAGCTGACTATGCTCTCAGAGTATAGTGTGGGGAACCCAAATGGGCAAACGAGCTCACACGTAACCAGACATTTCTGGAACGCTGAAGAAGAAGGAGAAGCTGTCAAGTACGCTACTGTAGCTGTTGTGTTTGTGGGCCACAGTATATTGAGTTAGTTTTTTCAATGTGTGTTTTGGTGTGTTGCAGCTCCCGTCCAGCCCTCGCTTCTTCACCGTGCTGATGACGCTACTCGTCTACCATGGCTCTCTGCTGCACACAGCCCCCTCCTCCTCCTCCTCCTCTTTCTCCCCCTCCTCGCCCTGCCCATCCTCCTCCAAATCCTCATCCGAAGCCTCAGACTCATCGTCCAGCAGTGCAGCAGTTCAGCAAGAAGCGTCGTGGTTGTCGTCCTGGCTGCCGACCACGAGACGAAGAAGTCCTGTGGGGGCCGCAGCCAGCAGGCTGTGCGTGCTGAACCGCGAGCAGCAGCGTTTGACTGAGATGCTGAACGAGCTGCAGAACGTGGAGGACCTTGACCCCAGCCGCCTGGCCTTGCAACAGATCTGGATGCGTGACCAGCACAACCTGACCGGGGTGTGCCCCACCTTCCGCCCCACAGGCTCCACCCCCTACCTGCCTGGCCTGGAGCAGCAGTCGCTGTGTCCCTGGACTCTGGAGCAGAACTACAGCACCAACCGCTTCCCCAGGCTGCTCTGGTTCGCCCGCTGTCTCTGCGGGCACTGCACGGGGGGGTCGGGGTCGGGGTCGGGGTCGCCTTACGGTCGAGGTGCGGCCAGCCTGTACACGTGTGTCCCCCTCTACCACCGGGTGGATGTCATCCGGGAGATCTGTCAGGACGGCGAGATCCACTTCCGCTGGGGCCGGGAGTCCGTTCCGGTTGGATGCGTCTGCGCCCACCCGTCTGCCCGCCAAGTGCCGTGAGGCTTACCACCATCGCGCGTTATAATCACTCACCTGTGCACTTGGACTGACGGCGTGATTAGGATTCGATCAGACTCTGACACACACAAAAACTGTTTTCTTTGAGTACTGAGGAAAGGAGGAATAAATAGGTTACACACCTCGTCGTCTCAGTGGATATTAAAATGACGGCTCAAGTATCTCTTTGCCTGGTGTGGCTCAAAGTGCTACATGAAAAAATACAACATTAGCTTCAACAAGATTCTTTTTTATTTCAAACCTGATACAATGATGACATGGAAAGCATTAGGAACACGAACTCAAACGAACGCTTTTTTTACGTGCCCTATATATTATCAACCTACTATTTTGAACTTGTCTGATGACGCTCAACAAATTCTGATCTTGGGGAACAAACAAAAAATTAAAAAATTAAAATATTCCTTTTGTAAGTCTTGTCTGTTGTGATCTGCTCCTATTGTGTGCTAGCTTTGGGATGCTGGTGGAATCCAAGTTGCCTAGGAGCTCAAGAACTGACCAATCACCGGGGACACGTATCGGCAGAGAAATGGCTGGCCATTGGCTTCTGCGTCTTCGTCTCCGAAGACACTGAAAGACTCCTTTTTTTTTTACAAAGAACTTGAGTCACTGAGTACCTTTTCATAGAAATACGTGTGTTTAAACGCTACGATTAAATGTGCTTCATGTTTGATTAATATCAAATACGCACGCACTCACACGCAGGCAGGAACGCACGCTCTCACTCACACACAAAAAAACGCTCTCACACACACACACACACACACACACTCGCTCGCTCGCACGCACGCACGCACGCACGCACGCACGCACGCACACACACACACACACACACACACTCACTAATCTTTACATTACATGACTTCAGAATTTTTTTAAACTTTAAGATTTTGCTTGTTAAATTGTCAGAATCTCAGAATTGAACATCTTAAACTGTGTATACACAAGTATAAATGCGTATGTTTGAACGCTTGATCCCTTGTCAAAATTCACATTATCGACTGAATATACACTTGAATTTTTTTCTTTCAAATGGTTGCTTATCCCTTTTATCAACAACAACGACATTTTCAAGAGGTTTGTACACTTTCAATATTAGCTCTGTGAATGACGGTATATTTTATTTGTGACCCTCCACCACGGAATGAGTCGCATGTCACCTTTGCATGATTTTCATATTTTTATATTTTCCTAAAGCGTTTGTTATGCTCTATCCCGTGGTGAAAACCGTTTTAGAAAAGAACAAAAACTGTTTGAGTTATAAGCCTGTGACTAAGGTGACCCTCACACTGTTACCGGACTTATATGAAGCCTAGCGCAGAACCGTGCGAGGTGACATGCGACTCATTTCGTGGTGGAGGGTCACATTTGGGGTATCACATTGGACGAAAGATAATTGCCCCAAAATACACTAACATATATTGTCTGTTTTGTGTGCGGGTGTTACAATGTTAGTTCTTGTTGTTGTGTTCGTTTTGGTTATCCTGACCCTGGTGACACGTATTGGAGTATTTATATATTTACAGTCTAACATTTTATCTTGTGAAACTCAACCAAAGTATTTGATGTTATCCTCATATTTTTGTCTTCTTTTAAATCGAGGTGAAGATGCTTATTTTATAACCTTGCCATTTTTCCTGGCTTTAACAAAGTCAGAAGATCACAGAAAATCTAAAATTATTCTCATAATGACCCTCCACCACGGAATGATTGGGATGTCACCTCGGGCGGTTCTGCGCTAGACCTAACATACGTCCAGGGTGTGTGAGGTATCAGTGTGAGGGTCACCTCAGTCACAGGCTTATAACTCGGAAAGTGTTTGCTCTTTTCTAAAACGGTTTTCACCACTGGATAGAGCTTAAAAAACTCTTTAACAAATTTAAAATATAAAAATCATACAGAGGTGACATGCGACTCATTCCGTGATGGAAGGTCATTTTATTATATCTCTGTCTGGTTTTTTTAAGCATCTTATAATTGGGCTACAAAAGATTCATCAGTTTTCTGAAAGTCATATACGTCCACCTTCCATATCCCTGCTATCAAAACTCGATATGCATCATATTCTGTCGCAAAATAATCGTCGGCCATTTTGATTCCTATATCGCAGCACGCAGATAAATATCATTCCGATTGATGGCTTCATAAATGTCCATGTCACGACTCTATCTCAAATGATAATTGAAGGAAAATCTGATGAAACACAAATTTGGGAGGAAATAAAAATGGGTATTTAATATGTCTGCTTGTTCATGTATTTTAAACTGCGAGACATTTCTATTGTACTTCCAGAGGTCTGGCTGTTTTCATTCTGAGCCATTTCATTCACCGAGTTGGTGTTAATAGTATTCATTCAATTCCCTGTGTTACTATTTTGGCTTTTCATTTCAATTGTAAACGACGTCATAGATTTAAACATGCCATGTACGTTCAATTCCTCACCGTTGGAATAATGTCCTTGGACTGGACATGCTTCAATATACGAGCGTATTACCACCTCACCAACTTATTATGTTAGCATCATTTATCTGATATCCTTTATTTTAGTCAAATATAAATGAGAGACGAAAATAGTATCTGTACATAATCAGCAGAAACTGATTATGAACAATTTATTTGCAAAGAAATAATGTTAACTCACAGCACGAGCTTAATGGTATGTTCTCAAATAAATAAATACAAGTCATGCTCGCGATATATTTAGATGACGATTCTGAAGTACATCAAAAAAGGATCCTGGTTCCATTGAAAATACTAATTGCAATTTTCCACAACACTACCACGAATCTCCTTTTTCTTCTTCTTCGTTCATGGGCTTAGACTCCCACGTTCACTCATGTTTTTAGCACGAGTGGATTTTTACGTGTATGACCGTTTTTTTACCCCGCCATTCAGGCAGCCATACGCCGATTTCGGGGGAGGCATGCTGGGTATTTTTGTGTTTCTATAACCCACCGAACTCTGACATGGATTACAGGATCTTTTCCGTGCGCACTTGGTCTCGTGCTTGCGTGTACACACGAAGGGGGTTAAGTCACAAGCAGGTCTGCACATAAGTTGACCTGGGAGATCGGAAAAATCTCCACTCTTAACCCACCAGGCGGCAGCGACCGGGATTCGAACTCACGACCTCCCGATTAGGAGGCC
>NC_090253.1:8236426-8303926 GCF_037325665.1 Littorina saxatilis
ACAGCGCCGAAGGAAAGGTCAGTCATCATGCGATAAGGGAGAGGGGGGACAATGCCTATGTTGTACTGGTGTGTGGTAGAGTTCTCTTCTGTCTTCAGTCTAGTTGGCCGTTTGGGAAAACATACCATTTGAGGATTTTACTTGAGGAGAGAGAGAAAAGTGTTGGGTTAGAGTTTTGGACTGAAACACTGTGGTTAAGAGAAGCAAAGAGGACTGTAAGGAATTGTGTGCACAAACTTTTTGTTTTCAGAGTTTCGGGTTTATGTGTTGTGTTCGAACTTATACAACTTGGAACGGTTTATTTTTTTATTTTATTCTTCCGGCCTTTGTGAGAGTTTGTTTGTTGTTGTTTTTTGGCAGGGGAAGGGGGGGGACTGAATCATATTGTACACTTACAGAACATGTAATTCAATACATTATAATTACATGTACTTGGAAGAACACTTTTGTTCTATTTTAATTATTGTTTGCTTTTTTACAAAGTTTGAACAAGAGTCAGGTACAGTTTTTGAATTTGAACTTTAAAGACACTTTGAAAGGAAATTTTGAATGCTCTGCCTTTGTGCGAAAAGTTTCAGGCTGGGAAATTCCAGCTGGTTCCATTAGCCGTTGTAAAATGTGTAGTTCAATGCACTGTGAGAGGTGATTATCCACTTATCAATTGTATGCGAACTTTTTTCCCTCTTTTGAAAAAATCATCAAACAGCTAAACGCCTCCGCCGCTTATATGACCTGCTATTCAGTACACGGAGGCAACGAAATGTGACTTCTGCTTTGAAAAAATAAAACAAATAAAAATTCTGCGCTTATAGTTTCAAAGAAAGGCATGTGATTTTCACGGGTGGGTTTTTTTTCCGAATAAACCTAACGCAGAAAACAATTCTCTCTCCAAATAAATTCAACAACAACATAAAAAGCAAACATTTGTAGAAATTAAACAGACGTTTATATTAGCATAAAATAAAAATCCGGCCACAGCACTGACAACATGTGTTTTTAGTTTAGTTGTACAATGAAATGCTTGTGCTCCCAAAGTTTTGAGATGAAATAATTGTTATGTTACAGACTCTCGTTTATAGCGTATTGATTTGATCAGTTTTCATGTCAAAAGTAATAGCACCCAAAACTTTGGAAGTATATACCGTAAACTGGAATGTTCCAGTTTTTAACACATTTTTTGTAACCAGCTGTGGACACTGCGTGACGAACAAAGTAATTCTACTGGAAACAGTAGAACACATGTTTAACACTATTAAGCGTTTACCATGTGTGCTACTTTTGCCAGTGGAACCATGTATAGTATTTCACACAGTGTGTTCAAAACTGGGTCACTTCTGTGTAGAGTGTGCAGTTCAAACTCTACCAGTTCAGTCTAACTGTTCATTCGTTTGATACAGTTACAAATGTTAATGTATGAATTCTCTATAACTGTGCGCATAGTGTCTCATTCTTTTCTGTAAAAAAATGGTCGCCTCCAATGTTCAAAAGATATGTATTTTTGTATTGTCTTGTAAGTAACATAAACGGTAAGAAGTAATTCATTTAAATGTGCATGTATTTTTATTTACTTTTAGTAACATCGTGTCAGAAGTAATTCATTCAAGCGTGTGTGTATTTTTTTTATTTTCTGGTAAGTAATATAGTGTAAGAAGCAATAATTCATTTTAATGTATATGATTTTTGTACTTACTTGTAAGTAACATATTGCAAAATGTAATTCATTTAAATTTCTTTCTTTGATAAAGAGCTGCGTATTAGTCTCAAACACAAGTAATAGTCGTACTATAAAGTTCTGCTTAAGTATGATAGGCGACCTCTTCAGTTCCGTGTTTGTGCAAAAAGTATTTGTGCTTCAACGTTTCATTCAGATGCGATAGCTGCTGTATCCAACGGTACGCCAGTATTGCAGGATAGAAGAATTGTTTCAGCTCTAAGTGTACGTGCAAGAAAAAAATGTTTCCAAGATGAAAGATCGACACAAACTTCAAATTGACAGGGTTTTTTCTGCCCTTCATGTGAAACTTGTCAGACTTATTCGCTGCTTTTGTTGCGAATAAACTAATCAAATCAATACGCTATAAACGAGAGTCTGTAACATAACAATTATTTCATCTCAAAACTTTAGGAGCACAAGCATTTCATTGTACAACTAAGCTAAAAACACATGTTGTCTGTTCTGTCTGCCCGTCGGTCTGTTTGTCTATCTGTCCGTACATCCGTCTGTATTTTTGTCTGTCTTTTTGTCTGTCTGTCTGATTGTCCATATGTCTGCCTGTCTGTCTGTCTGTCTGTCTGTTCGTCTGTCTCTTACTATCTCTCCTCCTTTCAGATTTTCTTGCTTTCTTTGTGACGGGGGTTGATTATTGACTCCACACCAGATCCACAGAGAGAGAAGACGAACAGAACAACTTGACAAACCTCACACAGTTTCAATCCGCTTCCGCAACGCCGACGATGGGTGTGACAGTCTGGGTGTTAGCCTTACTTGGCTGTGTCGTTGTTGGTTCAAGCCTGGCGCAGATGGTACGTATACATAATTGTATAGTCCGCTACCTGCTTTGTCCCCACTCTCTCTCTTTCTCTCTCTCTCTCTCTGTCTACTGTATATTGTGGATTCGCTCACGTTCGTATATAACCTTAGTATTGAGCAGAACTTTTTTCCGTCTAAATTGAAAAGCGCCAAAGTCATACCCCTTCCCAAATGTAAAGATCTCTCAGACCCAAGTAATTTTAGACCCATTTCTTTGCTGCCTGTTTTGTCAAAACCATTAGAACGGCATGTGCACAAGCATCTTCTTGCTTACATAGAAGAACAAAATTTGTTCCATCAGTTTCAATCCGGTTTTCGGTCCAAGCATTCTTGCCACACAGCTCTTACGTCTCTCTGTGAAGCTTGGCTGTCAGCAATGAACAAGTCTGAAGTTACAGGAGCATTGTTTTTGGATTTTAAGAAAGCATTTGACTTAGTCGATCATTCCATATTGTTGAAAAAATTACACTATTATTTGAGAAACGATTCGGTCTGTGACTTCTTTAAATCGTATCTTGCTGACCGGACACAATATGTCACTCTACAATGCCAGAATTCGTCTACTGCACTAGTAAAACATGGCGTCCCTCAAGGGTCTGTATTGGGACCTATTCTCTTTTGTATTTACGTTAATGATTTGCCTTTACATGTATCGGATGATAAAGTCAAATGCGAGTTTTTTGCAGACGATTCGTCTATTCATACCAGTAACACCTCGTTGGAATCAGTAAATTCTTCCCTGAAGAACACTTTGGACGAAGTTGCGAAATGGTGCACATCAAATGCCATGATACTGCACCCAGAAAAAACTAAAAGCATTGTTATTACCACAAGACAAAAGCATCAGATAAGTCCTCTTAAATTACAACTGTCCTTAGGTACAACTCAAATACAGCAAGTTAAAGAACATCGCATACTTGGTGTAACTGTCGATGAAGAAATGAAATGGCAAACACACATAAGCAACATCTGCAAAGTGTTATCAAGGAATTTGTATTTGTTGTCAAAACTCAAACATTATGCGAAGTCTGAAACATTAAAAATGTTCGTTCATGCTCACATAATGCCTCATATTAATTTTGCTTCGACATTGTGGGATGGCTGCAGTGATGTTCACTTATTGAAACTCAATTCTTTGTACCGTCGTGCTGCAAAACTTATCATGTATGAATCGCACATGTCTACAGAAATGAAGTTAAACAGCCTTAATTTCCTTCCCCTAAAAACCCACCTTGCATACAATAAGGCTGTCTTTATGTATAAATTAGTTCATGGTGATGTGCCCAGTTATGTGCAATCCTATTTTACACATGTTACGAAGAGGTATGGGTCTCAAAATTTACTTCCTCCAATTCCTCGTATAGATCTTTATAAATCCAGCTTAGCTTTTTCAGGATCATCTCTGTGGAATTCTTTGCCAATAGAAATCAAACGATCCGCATCATTAAAGGCCTTTAAAAGGCAGTTGCACACACATTTGATCACACTATAAACTAGTTTCCATTGTGTACTCGGATAATGTATGCAATGCTCTTAAGTGTTTGTTTGTTTTTTAAATATTGTATATGTAGTTAATCTGAATGTGTAATCCCTCGTCCCCCTCCCCCTTCTTCTTGAAACTTTAGCTGCCTGTATACATGGCCCTGTTCGGCAATACATTGCTGTACTTTTTTAAGAAATGTAAAAAACATTTACGTTTGTTTGTATTTGGTTTTGTTTTATATGACTTTGTGAGTCCAATATTTTGTATGTTTATACTCGACCATTATTTTGATGTTTTATTAGTTTAATACTTTGATGAGGTATGTGCGCAGTCTTTGTTTTTGTTTACAATTATTCTCTGTATATGTTCCAAGGACAGGTTGGAAGATTAGGCTAAGCCTAAAACCTTTATCCTTATGTAATAAAGTTCTGAGTTCTGAGTTCTGAGTTCTGTCTCTGTCTCTGTCTCTCTCTCTCTCTCTCTCTCTCTCTCTCTCTCTCTCGCTCTCTCTTTCTCTCTCTCTGTCTCTCTCTCTCTCTCTCTCTCTCTCTCTCTCTCTCTCTCTCTCTCTCTCTCTCTCTCTCTCTCTCTCTCTCACTCTCTCTCTCTCTGTCTCTCTCTCTGTGACAACGTTCCAAAATTTAGAATTAATTAAAAAACAAGAAAGGTAAGTTGTTGGAACGTCTCTTATTGACAAAACAATACGTTTGAGTTATGTCGACCCAGCGGTCTGGTAAGTGCACAGACAAACAAACATTAATTAAAAAAAAGAAGACTAATTAGCTTGCGCCGCTGGGTCGACATATCTCTGACTGTAACGTATTGTTTTGTCAATAACAAACGTTCCAACAACTTACCTTTGTTGGTTTTTTTATTTTTCTCCGTCTTGTTTTTGATTTATTTGTTCTTTTATTTTTATTTTTATTCATTTAATGTTGTATTAATTTCAAATGTGTATATTTGTTTAAAATATTGATTGTGTTTTTGTTCCTGCAGATGTTGTTGTTGTTGTTGTTGTTGTTGTTGTTATTGTTGTTTTCTTCTTCTTCTCCTTCTCCTACTTCTCGTTTCTCTCCATTTTTAAACTACGTGTGTATTAATTAAAATCATCACGTATAATTTAACGCAATGAACATATGAATCATTGCTATTTTTTTTAATCATTACTCTTTAACTCTAACACTATCCGTTTAATCAAATTAATTACGATGCAATCAAAATGTGTACTATTTCATTCATCCACAAACAGATAACTGCTAACGTTCCAACATTCAGAATAAAAGAAACAAGAATTGTAGGTTATTGGAACGTTTAATTATTGACCAATCAAAACGTTACATTGACATCACGTGCAACCAGTGGTCTTTTTAGTAGGTAGACAGACAAACACTTATGATGAAAATAATGAACAAGCGAGATTGCATGAGATCGAGATTCAACGACGATTTTGAGATAAGTTCATTGTTTGTATCTCAAGTGATTGTCTGTCTTTTTGATTCGGTACTATTTCATTGTCATTTCTTCAAAGGGTGCCCCGCCACAGCCTCCATCTTTGTCGCCACGCCGCCATTTTTCTTGGAGACGTAACGTGAAAGACGAGCTTGTGCGAGAGAAAGCCTTCGCTGTGGAGAACCCGGATGTTCAGGTCGTGGCCTTGATATCCCGTGATGCAATGCTCGCAGAAGCCGGTAATTTCTTCGGGTCTGTCAGTGTCTATGACTTTTCTGCCCCGACACCAGTGAGTATGAGATGAGTCATTTGAGACATAAGACGTAAGACATAGACATAAGATTGTATTACAACCACATGCAGTACACAGGAATGTTGCTTGGCTTGAGTACATTCGATACATAATACATTCCAACACAAAACCAGAGTGCTCACCGAACTGCCCACACACACTCACTTACACCCACACGCACGCACTAACACACACACACACACACACACACACACACACACACACACACACACACACACACACACTCTCTCTCTCTCTCTCTCTCTTTCTCTACATTATACCGCATTATATATTTGATGGCTTGAATGTCAGTCTGTAGTCTGTTTTGCATTGTTTCTAAAAGGGGAAAAAAACATACTTAGGCCTAAAAAAAAAATAGGTGTGGTTACGGTAACCCGACCTACCCTATTTTTAGGGGCCGACCCTATAACTTTTTATTACATTTGTCAACGAGTGCAGAAAACGCAATGAAAGCAACAGCGCTAGAGTCGCACACTTATTTCCCTGTCAAGTAGGTTTAATTTGTACACATTAGAAAAAAAAAGTAAAAAAAAAAATGAGTGATTGCCTACCTTCCTACCCTATTTTTTTTTGGGGGGGGCTATGTTACCTTAACCACACTTTTTTTTTTTTTTTTTGCCTTAGCAGAGGGGTTGGGGTTGGGTGGGGAGCATAATTGGTAGACACCATGAGGAATGTCGCACTGACAATTAATAAATTAGTGTGAACTGCACTTTGTTGCAATTTTTTCTTTCTTTCTTTCTTTCTTTTCCTTCCTTTCTTTCTTTCTTTCTTTCTTTCTTACTTTCATTCTTTCTTTCTTTCTCAATTTTCTTCATTCTTTCTTGATTTTCGTATGTTTATGTCATCGTTGTTGACTGAGTGAGCAAGTTGTTTGTTGGTTCAGAAGAACACTTGTGCTTTCTTTATTTTCTTTCTTTCTTTCTTTCTTATTTTTCTTTTTTCTTTCTTGATTTAAAAAAAGTTTTTGTCATCGTCTTTGGACGAGTGAGTTAGTGGTTTGTTGGTTCACAAGAAGACGTTTCGTACTACAATGTAACGGTTTGGTGTGTCCGATCGTCGCCTGCTTCTTGCCTTAATGCTTCTTGTAAGACTTTGGTTTTAAATAGCGCATCTACTTTTTTAAACCTAACACCTGATTCCAATCCCCTGAAACATTAAAACTGATGACGTGTCTGTGACGTAATACGTATCACGTACTGATGCAGTTGGCAGCCATCAAGCCGTATTTTCAAGGACAACCATGCTTCTTGCTACCCCCGCCTGTGGATGACTTTAACTCCACGCTCGCTATGCTGATAGAGAGGAACGTGAGTATTATAGAGATTTCATGAAGCAGCCACGAAATGAGTGATTGGTGAGACAGAGAGAGGGGGGGAGAGAGAGAGGGAGAGAAAGAGAGAGAGAGAGAGAGAGAAACAGGGAGAGAGAGGGAGACAGACAGACAGACAGATAGATAGACTGACAGACAAACAGACAGACAGACAGACAGACAGAGACCGAGAGAGACAGAGTAAGGGAGAGACAGAAAAACATACATACAGATGGCCAGACATACTGGCAGTCAGAGAGAGCGTGTTTGTTTGGCTGGTTGGCATGTTGGTTGGTTTGTGATTCATAATCCTGACACAAAAGCATAGCACAGACAAGACTCTACGATTATCATTCTTCAGTTTCAACATCGATTCAAAATTCATTATGAGAAAATTAAACAAAGATTTGTTTCAATAAAACAACTGGGAACCTAAAACAATATGTGTCGATTTTAAACTAAAATCATTCCCATCTTCTTCTTCTTCTACGTTCGTGGGCTGAAACTCCCACGTACACTCGTGTTTTTTGCACGAGTGGAATTTTACGTGTATGACCGTTTTTACTCCGCCATTTAGGCAACCGTACGCCGCTTTCGGAGGAAAAATCATTCCCATCATCGACCCATAACTCTCGACTCACACCATACACAACAATACAATACAATACAATACAACTCAATACAATACGATACAACACAATACAATATAATACAATACAAGGCAACACAACACAACACAACAAAACACGATGCAATACAATCCTACTTCATTGTCTGATATTAGGTACACACACAAACTGTTCCTGATAAATAAAACTGTACCACGGCAATGATGACGTCAACAATGATGACGATAATTCGGTCGCTGAACTTTGTAAAACTGTATCACGACAATGATGACGTCAACAATGATGACGATAATTCGATCGCTGAACTTTGTAAATTCAATTCAATTCAATTCAATACAATGTGAGTCAAACAGAAATGTGTCTTTCAAAATATGTACCACGACAAGGATGACGTCAACAACAATGACGTTATTCCGATCACTGAACTTTGTAAATCTGTACCAAGACAATTATGACGTCAACAACAATGACGTCATTCCCATCGCTGTGTTTTGTTTTCGTGCAGGGCGGCCAGGTGAACGCAACAGGCCCCCACTTGGAGCTGACAGCGGGGGACTTCCCCATCACAAACAGAGAGCGCAGCCAGGTGTTTGCCACCAACCCCGTGCTCCTCCGTCTGTGCAGTCGTCAGCCCATCTTCAGATGCAACAACCCCGACCCGCGTGAGTAGTTCATGTGTGTGTGTGTGTGTGTGTGTGTGTGTGTGTGTGTGTGTGTGTGTGTGTGTGTCTGTGTCTGTGTGTGTGTATGTGTGTGTGTGTGTGTGTGTGTGTGTGTGTGTGTGTGTGTGTGTGTGAGAGAGAGAGATTTGATAAACAAAGGGAAGTAAGCACTCTTAATTAATGGAAGGGCGCTGGTTCTGAGCGAAGCTTAGTTCTCGAGATAGGTGTGACCAAATGACGTCACTTATACTTTCGTCATCGAAGATCTTTCGTATTTCAATCAGTGTCATTTCCCAGTTCTGTGTTCGTTTTGACTGATTTGACAAGTTGAGAAAACCAATGACATTTTATTTTTGCGAAGCAACTGAATATGACAAGAAAAGAAAGCGTGCAGAAGTATGTTTGGGTCCTGCCAGACTTTATGACCAACGATTTCTCCCTCGGAAGAAAATGAAGATGTCTGCTTTTCGTCTGCTTTGAAGGTAGGGAGATTTTACAGCGCACACGGTAAATTGCAAGTCGTAATGGACAAGAATGTTGTTATTTTTCTTTCTTCGAAGTACCGTAGATTTGTTCTTGGCCATATGTTTGAGCTGTGCATTGTTATATTATGGGAAATACACGTTTGAACGCAAATTCGCAAAGAAATGTTGATCATTTGCTCCGTAACTGCAACATCGATTTGCCATAACAAAAACTGCTGGCTCAATATGCGGAAACAGTCTGGTAGTGTCATATTTTTTAAACGGATTTGGAAGAGTTGCTCATAATTTACATAGCACTCCGGCCCTGTTCTTTTTTTCGTCACACCCAAAACCGTTATTTGTTTTGGGCGACGCAGCATTATCTTGTGTGTCTCCCAGATTCACAAATTAGAATGATGTTTGTCTCGGTGAATTCTACGTATCAGCAGAAGAAAATGAATCGTTAGAGTCACCTGAGAAACAATGGGAAGTAAGCGCTTTAAATGCATATGACCTGTGTAATAGAGTAAGTGAGAGTTATTCGGAACAGTTCTCCTGGCACATGAGAGAATAAATAACAAGCGTTGAAATGAACAAGCGACTTTCGAAAAGAAGACTTTTTGTTGCATTTTTTTTAAATCTCGAGGGCTAGTTATAAGTTATTTCCAGCAAGCTTCTTAATGAATGAATGAAAATAGCCTTTAGCTTTTATTTTCTTCGATTTGTTGAAGGTGGTCCATATTAGGGGACTCGCACATACTTTGAGATTTTGCTATTATTTTTTGTTTGCAGTAGAAACTCGGGGTCAACACTGCTAAAATGTAACAAATACGGTTTTAGCTGTCATATATAGCAATTTTTGTGTGATTAAAGCTTTGGCTGTGGACAGAAACGAGTCCGTTTTAGGCGGCAAATTTAGAGTGAACGCTGCCAAAAGTGAAAAAAAGAGAAAAAGCCTAACGGTTTTGAGATTTCTGTTTCTGCAACTATTTTGACATGTGCAAGTTATCCAGAGAGGGTGAATACAGCGAATAAAACTTTTTTGAGCGCTCTAGTGCCGTTAGTTTGTCAGAACAGAAGGTGGTCCATATTAAGAGCCGGTCCATATTAGGAGCCCTTCCCCTACAATATATTACCTTACTGGGAGAATGCAAGTTTCCAGTACAAAGGACTTAACATTTCTTACATACTGCTTGACTAAAATCTTTACAAACATTGACTATATTCTATACAAGAAACACTAAAGGGTAAAAGGAGAAACAGAATCCGTTAGTCGCCTCTTACGACATGCTGGGGAGCATCGGGTAAATTCTTCCCCCTAACCCGCGGGGGGTAGTCTTAAAATGGGGGTTGGTTTACAAAGGTTATGAACAGAAAATCCGAGAAAGCAGGGTCTAATAGGGAGGAAGTCTTAAGTTAGGGGGTCTTAAAAGGGGGGGGGGTCCTCTATATTTCATGTTCATTATTTCGCGAGTCTTTACTGCATCCTAAAATAGACATATATATTTTTACTCCAAAAATGTGTTCAGAAATAATAGAAAATTGGTTTATGCAAATTAGGTCTTATGTTGGCATGATTCGCCGAGACCAGCTCGACCCGTCTTGGTTGACGTGTTTGGGCCAGCCATGTAATGTTGCGTCGCCCAAAACAAATAACGGGGCCGAAGTGCTATGTTGATTATGAGCAGTTCTTCCACACCCATTTAAAATATGACACTACCAGCATGTTTCCGCATATTGAGCCAGCATTTTTTGTTTTGGCAAATCGATCGACGTTGCAGTTCCGGAGCAAATGATCAACATTTCTTTGCGAATTTGTGTTCAAACGTGTTTTTCCCATAATATAACGATGCACAAGTCGAAAATATGGCCAAGAACAAATCTATGGTACTTCGAAGAAAGAAGAATAACAAACTTCTTGTCCAATACGACTTGCAATTTACCGTGAGCGCTGTAAAATCTCCCTACCTTCAAAGCAGACGAAAAGCAGACATCTTCATTTACTTCCAAGGGAGAAATCGTTGGTCATAAAGTCTTGCAGGACCTAAACATACTTCTGCACGCTTTCTTTTCTTTTCACATTCAGTTGCTTCGCAAAAATGAAGTGTCCTTAGTTTTCTCAACTTTTCAAGTCAGTCAAAACGACCGCAGAACACAGAACTGGGAAATGACACTGATTGCCATACGAAATATCTCCGATGACGAAAGTATAAATGACGTCATCTGGTCACACCTATCTCGAGAACTAGGCTTAAGCGTTGCTCAGAACCAGCGCCCTTCCATCAATGTGTAAGTAGACCAGACGATGACTGAGTCCAGATTTTCAGTGTCGATCTTTGAGTTTCAGGCTGACTTAATGTTTTGATATTGCTTGACGCGACTGATTTTTATATTTAGTCAAGTTTTGACTAAATATTTTAACATCGAGGGGGGAATCGAGACGAGGGTCGTGGTGTATGTGCGTGTGTGTGTGTGTGTGTGTGTGTGTGTGTGTGTAGAGCGATTCAGACTAAACTACTGGACCGATCTTTATGAAATTTGACATGAGAGTTCCTGGGTATGAAATCCCCGAACGTTTTTTTCATTTTTTTGATAAATGTCTTTGATGACGTCATATCCGGCTTTTCGTGAAAGTTGAGGCGGCACTGTCACGCCCTCATTTTTCAACCAAATTGGTTGAAATTTTGGTCAAGTAATCTTCGACGAAGCCCGGACTTCGGTATTGCATTTCAGCTTGGTGGCTTAAAAATTAATTAATGACTTTGGTCATTAAAAATCTGAAAATTGTAAAAAAAAAAAAATTTTATAAAACGATCCAAATTTACGTTCATCTTATTCTCCATCATTTTCTGATTCCAAAAACATATAAATATGTTATATTTGGATTAAAAACAAGCTCTGAAAATTAAATATATAAAAATTATTATCAAAATTAAATTGTTGAAATCAATTTAAAAACACTTTCATCTTATTCCTTGTCGGTTCCTGATTCCAAAAACATATAGATATGATATGTTTGGATTAAAAACACGCTCAGAAAGTTAAAACAAAGAGAGGTACAGAAAAGCGTGCTATTCTTCTTAGCGCAACTACTACCCCGCTCTTCTTGTCAATTTCACTGCCTTTGCCATGAGCGGTCGACTGACGATGCTACGAGTATACGGTCTTGCTGAAAAATGGCATTGCGTTCAGTTTCATTCTGTGAGTTCGACAGCTACTTGACTAAATGTTGTATTTTCGCCTTACGCGACTTGTTATTTACTTCCAGTTGCCTATGACCCCTACCTTGCAACGGAATCGGAGCAGCTGACGTTTTCTGTACTGACGTTAGAAGGTAGCGCCACCCTCACCTTTACCTGGGAAGCTCTGACGCGATAGGCCATATGACGTCACGATGATGTCATGCAGTCATTTAGCTTGCGACCTACTTACGTGTCATTTCACTTAAATCCATGTCTACGCTTACAATCTATGTACCAAATTCAATCATTGTGTACGACGTGATTACTCAATGTCCACAGTCCTTGTCCATATAGGAATGATTTTCTAGATGATATTGACAATTGTCCTATTTCATAATTGCAAGCTGAATAAACAATGTTCAGAAACCTTCTGCTGTCATGGAATGTGTTACAAGGGGAAAATGTGACTAACTTTCAAACCCAGAAAGAACACAATATGCATAGTGGCAGAGCCCAAAAATGGGGGAGCTTGGACCACACACACACACACACACACACACACACACACACACACACACCGTCACACTCACACACACGTATGCACGCATACACACACACACACACACACACACACACACACACACACACACACTGTCATGAAGTGGTATATGAAGTTAGAGAAGTTACTTTTACTAATACGTGCTCTGCCCTATCTATTTCAACTGACTCTTTCACTCAAACTCAATACACTTCACACACAGAAATTTGAGGATACAGATTTATCCTCACAAAAAAGCAATACACATTCTTCATGTCAATAACAAAAATACAAATTACCACTCACCACTCACCACTCACAGTTCAATACTATTGTGATCACTTAATACACGTGATTCCATAGTATAGCAATCTTACTTATCCATACTATCTTAATATTATGTTATTACAATATAATCTTCTAGTGGCCACAAGAGAGGATTTAGACAGACACTCACGACTTATCCATACTATCTTAATATTATGTTATTACAATATAATCTTCTATAGTGGCCACAAGAGAGGATTTAGACAGACACTCACGACTTATCCATACTATCTTAATATTATGTTATTACAATATAATCTTCTAGTGGCCACAAGAGAGGATTTAGACAGACACTCACGACTTCGTAGTCACTCATTCCTGCAGTCCTCTACACACTCCTGTGCAACTGTGATCCTTGCCGATACCGTTATCCAAATCCCAAGTTCCTCCTCGAGGATACGCTATTTCACCTTTAGTGAAAGGTACTGGATCGTCTCAACGTCCAGTTTTTGATGGGGACTCCACCGTCACTTCCACCCTCTCCGATGTGGACTCCTGTTCCAGACATCGCCAACGAATTCATCTCCAGTGTGGGCACCATCCCCCGGACGCTGTCATGGAAACTCCTTAAGAATAACACAAGTCTTATTGTAGCGTAGGGTGTGATATTCAACAAACCTGTCTAAAACATTCTCACCCTACCCACTTCACGAATCGCTTCTCGATTATTTTAAGATCTTTTATTGATGATTACAAATATTGGCTCGTTCTTTTTACGTATGTTCGTTCGTAGTCAATTCATCGACTACTTGTTTTCCTTTTATCTCCGTTTCATTATCAGATCACATGTAGTCACTTATCGTTCTGTCCTCGCTCATGCGAAGCCATTAGAGTTGAACAATCTCTCGAATGCGTGAATACGCTGTCGCAACTCGAGCTTGTTTGCATTGTCTGAGGACCGTGCGGGACGTCGTACATCCAACAGGTTACGACGTGAGGCTGGTAATACCGGCAATCGGGACCGCAGTTCTCAGGAACGTCATAAGTAGGAATAAGAACTTCATCCTTCTTCCACCTTGGATTGGATCAGCATGCCGCTGTAACATCAACGGTAGCATATGCTCGTACACAGCGCATCTCACTAAACATCCTTTGCAAAACATTTACCTAATCTACTGTGAAATCACACGTAACAGGACAAACAAACGAACACCTAACATTGCACTTGACTATTCCATATACTGTTATCGGTTAGACGGTTATCACAATACTGCCCTTCGCCATTCATTTACCCAAAAACAATCTACACAATGCCTTCTCTTGTCAAACGGGTGGACGGGAAAATGAATCATCGATTGGCTTACCTGGACCGATGTTGCAACAATAATTGTTTACGTTTCCACGCTTTCCAAAGCACGCACAACTCATGTCATCAACTCCATGTTGATCAACGCATCCAGTCGTGGTAGTCAATATAATAATACGTCACAGCGCAACGAGTTACGTCATCAAATGACGTCGATCCTCTCGGCATCTCGGTTCACTCACACCTTCCGGAACATGACCAAGACTAGTAAAGTCCTATTTTGTTACAGAACCCCATGGAATAAGATAAAATTCCCAATTTAATCTAAAATAAAACACAATAGGAATTTCTGATAAACACAAACAAACTGTGTTACCATGCCTTTAAATTGCCGAACACAATAACCTGTTTTACAGGGCCTTTAAGTTGCAAAAACAAAACAAGATGGTAATCGCTCGATTTGGACGGCTAGACACATTTCTAGCCTGACTCGTGGTATGTGGCTCGACTCAGATAGTCGGCACCATGATTATCTTTGCCTGGGATGACTCTCACAGAGAAGTTGTATGGTTGCAACTGGAGAGCCCACCTCATCAACCTTGGGTTCGTGGGTTGCTTCTGCAAACACTTCAAAGGCTGATGATCGGTTTCCAGAGTAAAACGCTTGCCATAGAGAAACCTCTCGAACTTGTCGATCCCCCACACTGTTGCGAGGCATTCTTTCTCCACAGTGGCGTATCTGGATTCTGCGCCCTTCAACTTCCGACTTTGGTAGGAAATTGGACGTAACTGTCCGTCTTTTTCCTGCATGAGGACTGCGCCGATGCCACGATCAGATGCATCCGTCCTGACCACGAATTCCTTCGTGTTGTCGGGCATGCACAAGATTGGGGATTCACAAATCTTGTTTTTCAGTTTCTCAAAACTGTCTTTGCTGGAGTCATTCCACCTCAGTTTCTCTGGGTGGTCTTTTTTCGTCATGTCAGTTAGAGGGATTGCGATGGAAGAGTAGGATTCTATGTACTGTCTGTAGAAACCTGTCAATCCCAAAAAAGAACGCAGTTCCTTCTTTGTGGTAGGAGGGGCGGCCTGTCGAATCTTTTCGACTTTGTCGCTCTCTGGCCATCTTTTCCCATTGCCAATTTCATGACCGAGGTACGGGAGTTGGTCAAACCCCACGTAACATTTGGATGGTTTCGCAGCTAAGTTTGCCTCTTTCAGCCGCTGCAGAACTGCTCTCAGCGCAACCAAGTGCTCTTCCCATGTTTCCGTTGCGATCAGGATATCATCCATGAAGTGGTGAACATCCTGCCGTCTGATGGGACCTAGTAGTTTGCGCATCATTCGATTGAAAATCCCGGTTGCGGTTTTCAAACCGAATGGAAGATTCACCCATCGGAATTGTCCTTTTGACGTGGTGAATGCCGTCTTGTTTCTGTCTTCTTCCTCTAAAGGAATAGCCCAGTAGCCTTTCGTTAGATCCAGTTTTGTGAAGAACTTTGCCTTGCCCAAACTCTGAAATAGATGTTCTACGTCAGTGATGGGTTCGGCGTCGAACACTACTATGTTGTTCAATCCGCGTAGATCGCAGCAAAAACGGTATTTTCCGCCTTTCTTCTTCACGAGAACGATGGGCGAGTTGTATGGTGAATTTGCGGGCTCGATGACACCGAGTTTGAGCATCTCATCGATTTCCTCTTCAACAGTTTTCACCATGGCATGGGGAATTGGACGAGGTCTAACAAACACTGGTTTTGTCTCTGAGACCCTTATTTGTGCTCGCTCCAAATTGGTTGTAAGAGGGACATCAGTGAAATTTCCCTCAAACTCCTGACAGATCTCGGACACCTCTTTCTTTTTTTGCTCGGATAGCTTTTCTGAGAACTGCACATGGTCGACATTTTCAGATCGAACGGTTTCCAGCAGAGGAAGTGTTCGCTGGGCGTCTGCCTGAAAAATGTCATCATCCATGGTGTTATCTTCTTCGATAACTACGGCCACATGTTCGTCTTCAACAGGATCAACTTCAGGATCGTCCTCGCTTGAGGCTGTAGCGTCAATGTGATTCTCATGTTCACGTTCGACGTACTCTTTCATTAGGTTGATGTGATACACTTTCTTTTTTGATCCAATCTGGATCCTGTAATCACAGCGGTTGATCTTCTCGATGACCTCGTAAGGTCCCCTCCAAGCGAGTTCTAGCTTGTTGAGTTTCAAAGGACACAACAAGAGTACTTTCTTTCCAACTTCAACCTCGCGAGGGACGGCCTTTTTGTTGAAGTACTGTGCTTGCCTTTGGGATGCTTTCCCGAGATTGGCTTTGGCTATATTGCATGTCTCTTCGATTTTGTTCCTCAAATTGACTACATGCTCTGCTGTGGTCTTCACCTCCTCTGAGAGGTTCTCCTCTGTCCATGTTTGACGAAGGATTTGCATGGGTCCTTTAATGGTGCGGCCATAAAGGAGCTCGAATGGTGAGAAACCCATGCTCTCTTGGGGAGCTTCGCGATAAGCGAACAACAACGCCGGAATAAATGTATCCCAAAGTCGAGGTTGTTCGATCGCTAGTTTCTTCAGCATGCTTTTGAGGGTGCCGTTGAAACGCTCCACCAAACCGTTGGCTTGTGGGTGAAATGGCGCAGTCATTTTGTGCTTGATCATCAGAAATGTATTCACCTCTTTCATCAAGTCACTTGTGAACTGTGTTCCTTGATCGGTGATAATTTCGTCTGGGATGCCAAGTCTCGTCCACATCTCCCACAACGCATTAGCTACTGTTTCGGCTCTGATGTTTTTCAGCGGAGTAGCTTCAGGGTAACGCGTGGCATAGTCCATCATGACCAAGATATATTGACTCTTGGTCTCGGACATGGGAATGATGGGACCAACAATGTCGACCGCTACTCTTTTGAATACTGGGCCGACTGATGACATGTACCCCAGAGGAACTTTCTTTGCACAGCTTTTTGGTGCAGCTCTCTGACAAATGTCACACGAAAGGCAGTGACGCTTGACGTCGTTGGAAAGACCGGGCCACCAGAATTCAATTTTAATTCTGTCACTGGTTTTCTTCTGGCCCAAATGACCTGCCATAGGGTGGTCGTGACTGAATGAGAGCACTTTTGCTCTGAAGGACTTTGGAACAACTACCCTATTTTTCTCCACTGCCAATCTGTCTAGACTGGATCTGTACAAAATGCCATTTTTGTACAGGAATTTCGCCCCACCGGATATTTCGCCGGTTTCCGCAAATTTCCGTGCACTGGTCAAAGTCACATCTTCACGCTGTGCTTTGCGGAGATCTTCAGGTGTGAGTAATGGGACGTTTTGCTCACATCCAGAAGAAGTACTCGGGAGAGGCTGAGACTGTTCTCTCGCTTCTTCTTTGGTTGTTTGGCGGGTACTGACCGCTGCCGCTACTTCTTTTGCGTACCACTCTGGGTCTCGCACTGGGTACAAAGGAGTCTTCTTCTTCTTTTTACCCATCCCGTACCATTTCCCAATGAGTACAGGATAAACCGGATCTTCAAGGACAGTGACTTCCGATCGACCTTCAAAATACGGAGAGTCAATGTGCATGATTGCTACTTTGCACGTTCTCTTTGTGCCTTTCTCGGCCAACATGGTTTCTTTACATTTGGTCGTGTAGCTACTTTCTGGGACTAGTTTGGAACTCACCATGATGCCAGTGCATCCAGAATCTCTAAACGCTTTGACGATCTGACCGTCAAGTTTGATCCAAACTTCTTCCGAGAAATTCTTATTTTCGCACGTCGAGCACAACTTGTCTAGTTTCTTTGAAACTTCGCTTTCCTCGTCTTC
Organism: Littorina saxatilis; assembly: GCF_037325665.1. Taxonomy (NCBI): domain Eukaryota; kingdom Metazoa; phylum Mollusca; class Gastropoda; order Littorinimorpha; family Littorinidae; genus Littorina; species Littorina saxatilis. The sequence continues at coordinate 8,254,384 of NC_090253.1, forward strand.
TTCTTGAACTGCCAAGGTATTTCCGGGTTTTGCCTTCCTTTTTGAGCACTGCATCGCGAAATGAGACGGAGATTTGCAGATAAAGCAAACCCCGGCGGCTTTTAACTTTGCTTTCTCAGCGTCACTGAGTGTTTTGCCGTGGGTTTTCTGCTCCCCTGAATTACCTTGTTTTTCCTTATCTTGCGCGCCTTGCTTGTGTTCATGACGACGGGGTTGGTAACCATTTCCATTGGAATGGGAACTATTTCCCTGTCGCACCGCGGGTTTGGAATTACTTCTATTGAGTTCATATTCCATGGCAACTACACCCATCTCTTTGGCTGACTTTGGCTTACGATCTTTGATGTGGATCGCGAGTTCAGGAGAAAGTGTATTGAACACCTGCTCTCTGAGAAACAGATCTTTGACATTTTGTACACTGTCGTCACAGTGGTCTAGTTCGATCCATTTTGTCAGATATCTATCTAACCGTGCGATGTGCTCTTTGTACGTTTCAGTAGCATCGCGTTTGGAGTTTCGGAACTTCTTCCGATACTCTTCCGCATTGAGTTGAAAACCTTCAAACAACGCGTTCTTCATGACCTCGTAATCGCGCATATCTTCATCGGAAAGTTTGGAATAAATAATTCTGGCCTTTCCTTTTAGAAAGTATACTAACCTTGATGCCTTCTTCTCTTCCGACAACTGACGATCACTGGCGTAGTGTTCAAACTGCTGGAACCAAGACTCTATGTCATCTTTGTCGTCGAGGAAAGGAATCTTAGGTATGAAGTCGTCATCGTCTCTTCGTCTGTCTCTTGAGTGGCTATTGTTGTTAGCATTAATTTGACCCTCTGTCTGAATGCGTAACTGCTCAAGTTCGAATTGACGATTTCTTTCTCTCTCTCTTTCTTCTCTCTCTCTCTCTTCTCTTTCTCTCTCTCTCTCTCTTCTCTTTCTCTCTCTGCTGCTGCGGCTGTTGTTGCCGCTTCTTTTACGAAAAGTTGCAGCTCTTTTCCCTCCAAACCCATCTCTTTCCCAGCTTCAATTAACTCCTTCAAAAGAGAAGTTGAAGATTTTGGAGGGAGTATGTTGCTTATTGCAACATTCTGCGCATTCCTGCGCGAACTGGATGATCTGGTTTCTTCAACCATATCATTTTGATTTGGCTCTGTATCGAGCTCACTTGGATCTCCTACAGCACTCATGCTGCGAAGATTGTGCGTGCGTGATGTTTGCATTTAAACAACACCCTTGTCAACTTGTCACTTAACACGAAAATGAAGATACTCTACTGAAGAAAAGAAGAGTTCCTAATCTGTCTTTTACTAAATCAATACAAATCACGCCATTCGTATAAGATAGCAAAGAATCAATTAGTTTACATTTCGATCTGACTAAGTTGGCACCTTAGAATCTACTCATTTATCGCTTACTCGATAACTAACACAATGAGTCACTGATTCTACAGTAAAATGTCTCAACACTTTACTCCCACGAGTATATTCTCCAAATATAAATCGCGTTTTATATAGAATAACTCGTTATACTCTCTGTGGTTCGAATCTCGGCTTATTATCCTATCAACGTTGTAGTTGAATTAACCAACCAGCCACTCAACATTGAAATCATCGTGATCTGTCATTGACATAGGAACTGAAGCTATCAAACAGAGTATGTCCAGGTAAACCGTCCGCCGATTTTACCTGCCCGTAATTCGTTCTACTCTCTATGGTTCGAATCCTGGCTTATTATCCTATCAACGTTGTAGTTGAATTAATCAACTAGCCACTCAACATTGAAATCATCATGATCTGTCATTGACATAGGAACTGAAGCTATCAACCAGAGTATGATCAGGCAAACCGTCCGCTGATTTTACCTGCCCGTCCAACGGTTTTTCTTTCTCAAGAGAAGACAATTACCCTTACGTAATACGTCCTACTCTTGCCAACCACTCACAGTGAAACGTGAATCAATGTGAAACAGTGGTTTATAAACAAGTATTATGTGAAAGAATAATACTTTTCTTCTTCTTCTTTTTTTATAATGCAGCGAAGAACTCCGGTTTCCGCATTAGCGTTTACAGATTTATTTGGCTGTGCGACGCCAACACACAGACTAGCTTTTTTATGTTCTTTACTGACGTGTGAAGCTTTTTAACACACGTCGGAAAATAGATGAAGTTCTTTATAAATCACTTTATGAACGAACAGACAAACAATAAGATAATTTCACAGGAGATAAAAAAAAATGCTATTCAAACAATTTGGAATAGAATTTTGGAAATTTTGAATAAGCTGGATTATGCAGCTTATATCCCGGACGAGCCCCCAAACTTGTAGCGTAGGGTGTGATATTCAACAAACCTGTCTAAAACATTCTCACCCTACCCACTTCACGAATCGCTTCTCGATTATTTTAAGATCTTTTATTGATGATTACAAATATTGGCTCGTTCTTTTTACGTATGTTCGTTCGTAGTCAATTCATCGACTACTTGTTTTCCTTTTATCTCCGTTTCATTATCAGATCACATGTATCACTTATCGTTCTGTCCTCGTTCATGCGAAGCCATTAGAGTTGAACAATCTCTCGAATGCGTGAATACGCTGTCGCAACTCGAGCTTGTTTGCATTGTCTTAGAACCGTGCGGGACGTCGTGCATCCATCAAGAGGTTACGACGTGGGGCTGGTAATACCGGCAATCGGGACCGCAGTTCTCAGGAACGTCATAAGTAGGAATAAGAACTTCATCCTTCTTCCACCTTGGATTGGATCAGCATGCCGCTGTAACATCAACGGTAGCATATGCTCGTACACAGCGCATCTCACTAAACATCATTTGCAAAACATTTACCTAATCTACTGTGAAATCACACGTAACAGGACAAACAAACGAACACCTAACATTGCACTTGACTATTCCATATACTGTTATCGGTTAGACGGTTATCACAATACTGCCCTTCGCCATTCATTTACCCAAAAACAATCTACACAATGCCTTCTCTTGTCAAACGGGTGGACGGGAAAATGAATCATCGATTGGCTTACCTGGACCGATGTTGCAACAATAATTGTTTACGTTTCCACGCTTTCCAAAGCACGCACAACAACTATGTCATCAACTCCATGTTGATCAACGCATCCAGTCGTGGTAGTCAATAATACGTCACAGCGCAACGAGTTACGTCATCAAATGACGACGATCCTCTCGGCATCTCGGTTCACTCAAACCTTCCGGAACATGACCAAGACTAGTAAAGTCCTATTTTGTTACACTTATAATACATTCTCTAAAACCATCTCTTCTTTCTTACACAGCCATGTCTCAGCTCTGTCGTTCATTCTTCCCTTTCTCTCTCTCTTGGCCATATTTACTAAATATCCTAACGTAATCCAAACATAATAATTATCACACTTTCATTCTCCATTCACATTCCAAAACTAAACATTAGACACGTACTTCTGACATCATTTCACGTATGTCATTCCTTCCACCATAATAATCCAGGCTATGCTTAACCAATGGATCACTTAATCAAATAATGATACTACCATACATAGCATCAACATCTGAGCATTATATAACATAAATGCGTAACAACATTTATGTTCAAGAAAATACCCAACAAAACGTAACACAATCTCAACGAGAATCCTCTTAAAAATTTCACACTGAAAATTAGTGCACTTTGCATACACTACAGTTTACATTCCAGCTGTGTATTCAAGCTTCAATAATATACAACATAATAACTCATTTACCTTAAGAGACCTGTCTCAAGAAGGAGATATTCCTGTTCCCCGAACAAGAAGACAAACGCATCCCAACCTTCTTGGTTGCTTGTTTGTTTGTTTGTTCATGGGCTGAAACTCCCACGGCTTTTACGTGTATGACCGTTTTTACCCCGCCATTTAGGCAGCCATACGCCGCTTTCGGAGGAAGCATGCTGGGTATTTTCGTGTTTCTATAACCCACCGAACTCTGACATGGATTACAGGATATTTTTCGTGCGCACTTGGTCTTGTGCTTGCGTGTACACACGGGGGTGTTCGGACACCGAGGAGAGTCTGCACACAAAGTTGACTCTGAGAAATAAATCTCTCGCCGAACGTGGGGACGAACTCACGCTGACAGCGGCCAACTGGATACAAATCCAGCGCGCTACCGACTGAGCTACATCCCCGCCCGGTTGCTAGTTTGATACGCTGTAACTTCTATCGGTCCCCAAACCAGCTATTTCGCTCAAACTCGTGAACACAATTCTGCTAAGCCAGGGCTATTTTCTCGTGAATCACACGAAACCCGTGCTATCTCTTCAAACCTGTCTACGCATCAACAATCCAATTTTTAGGGAGATTAAAATCACGACGTATTTACAAAACCCAACCCTGTCTCCAAATACCTAACTCACATCTGTGTGACACACACACACACACACACACACACACACACACACACACACACACACACACATATTTCAAGCAGAGCAGAGCAGTTGAAATTTGAACATTGAATATTTTGCCTGAAACATATATGCACCTTCATCACATTGATTAGAGTGTTTAGTCCGTGTCTCTGTCTTCATCTACTTCGCTAAATGACTTAAGTAAATACCCCCTGCGTTCACCACTCCTACAGTATTTTTTACAATCAGACCACGGCTGAATGAAATACACACAAGATTCAGTATGGATACAATACCGCCCAATGTGATGTTCAAATCCTGAGCCCAGCAGTGAGGGTGTATGCAGAACCGGGGCAACGCCACAACCAGCTACAACAACTCGATGTTCTTACTTTCATTTTATTTTAATCATGTATCAGTAGTTTTCTTTACTTGCTTATTCTTTAGCAATTTTAGACTAGTCCCTCTTTAGGGCGAGGGCCAGATGTAAAAAAGCAGATCACTGCTTACTCTATTACCCTCGTTAAATAAAGAATTGTTCTTGTTCTTGTTCTTGCGCTACACTGACAACAGAAGCAGCCGACATTTTCCTTGGTCGTCACTACAGCCGGCGCAGTGTACTGTTTCAGCAGAGGTTACCTCCCTGGCACCAGTGACCACTGATCTGACACTTGTGATTCCATCACAGACTTGAGGTTACCTCCCTTGCACCAGTGACCACTGATCTGACACTTGTGATTCCATCACAGACATGAGGTTACCTCCCCTGCATTACCACAGCTCAACAAAACTCAAGGATTTTCATACACAGTTCATTTTCTTATGATCTGCTTTGAACTTGGAATTAGACATATTGAATGGAAAAAGACTCTGAATAATAGCTTGAAGCAAAGAACATTTTAATAAATATTGAATAATGTCCACAACAACAAAAGACAAAAGAGATGAGAATTAGAGTGATACTATATTTGTTGTTCCATGTACATGAAAAGAAAAAACATTTCACTTAGTTTGTGATAAACATTGACAAAGGTGCTCGTGGACTTGTGATGTTTTGATTTTCTGTCGCCTAAATATGAAGTTAAAGCCCCAGTCTGTCTCAAATGGTTTACAGAACGATTTAAATCTTCTCACGAAAAAAGCAGTTCTAACCTTGTGGTGGAACACACTTGCAATAGCATTTAACAGCATTAAATGACACAGATCGTTTTTAATGGCTATTTAGCTTGCGTAAACCACACACTAGATTGGGGTCCTGATTTGGCCTATGTGGTCCGCTGGACCCAAAAAGCAACAACTTATAACTAACTAACTAACACACCAGATTTCGTGGTTTATTTTACCCTTGAGCTGTCGTGAACCCGTGTCACGCACTTTCCTTGTTTTCACAATTTCGTCATCAGTTTCTGTTTGTGATTACAATGCGACTCGCTGTATGTGCAATAGCACGTAATTGTGTACCTCTGAATCTAAAATGCAACAAACGACTGCGAGTTACAAGAAATTATCGGCGGCGAATGGCTTCAAAGGAAGCAAGCGATATGCAGAAAATTCGCCTGCTTCCGGGCTCCCTTTTTTAAAACGTTTAAAACTTCGAGTTGTACTGATCATGTCTTAATGAAAACAGAATATTTTTATGATTTAAGAATTTTTGTGTTACAAGCTGTCAATTTATTATTTAGATTTTAAAACTTAGGTCTAGAAGCAAAAATACAAAAACAACGTTTTAAAATCAAACAAACAAACAAACAAACAAATACCGTTAATAAATAATTGATAACTGACATGAGTGAACTTTGCCTAAATCTTCATTCTAATTATTGTTTTTTGTTTCACTTTATTTATGTATCTATTTATTTGTTGTTGTGCTCATAACCCAGCCTGACTGCTATAACATTTAGCGGGTCACCTAGAATCAGTCCTGATTGGTCAAATAGCCAGATGGTGCACTGACATGGTAATAAAATGCTATGCAGTGCCCGCTCAGTCGATCTGTCGCATTTCCTTTCGAAAAAATATGCTAAGCGGAGCTTATTCTTCAATGCCGCCATGGGGGCTTGCCTTCACTGATCAGTTGCCATGTGTTTATGCCCCACTGTTTCAAAGGAACGATACTCTTAATTTGTAACATTATTGCGTAACTAGCAGAGCACCAAGTTGCATTATTGTGTTACTGTCAGAGCACTACGCTATATGACAATATGTATGTAAGGGAAGCAACTTGTTTAGCACTTCCTCTCATGACAACGAATACAACATATACATCAAGCCTGGTTAACCGAAAGTCTGCTTTTGTATTTGTTTGACTGCACAAGTAAGAACGTAACAGTCTTCAAGTTGCAGGGGTCGAATTCGACCACTTCTTCCCAAAGGGGGCGACCCCTCAGTACTACAGGTAGGAATCCAATTTTTGACAAACACCCTATGTTCGCCGATTCCAAGCTACACACCAGCTCAATCGACCCATCCCAGCAAACAATGTTACGTTGTATTCACGATGTATTCACGTTGTATTCACGTTGACGAACGTTGGGGTTACGTTGCGTTTCAACGTAAAAATTACGTAAATTTGTATGGACGAAATCACGTGAAAATAACGTTATAAGACAACGTTGCATTTTACGTGAATGCAACGAGAGTTTTTGGTTGCGGTTGTAGTTTGGTGGAAATTACGTTGCGGTTTTACGTTAATTCCACGTGAATACAACGTACATTTTTGGTTGTGGTTGTGGTTGTGGTTTGGTAGAAATAATGTTGCGTTTTTTTATTGAATTCTGAGCGATCGAGAAGAAGAGAAGAAGAATTGAGTTCCATGCACGTGAATGCAACGTGAATTTTTGCTTGAAATGAGTGAGTGTGGCGTTTTGGTGAAAAATAAGTACCTGAATACAACGTGTTCTGCATGTGTGTGTGTGTTTTTATTTTTCATTGTATTTTATTTTTTTGTACACCAACTTTCAAACGCAAACAATCTCAACGCAATAATCTAGTCACAGATCATAACAATTCAAACAGCCCCAGCTACCATTATAAGTGCTAATAAAATATGCCTACCTTGTGTAATCAATAAAAGCTCTGACATTTTTAGGCATGATTTATCACAGAAACGTTTGTAAAAATCAAGTTTAAATAAAAGCCGTAAAGCAGGCTTGAATTGGGTAAGTGGGTGAAAGAGCAGACGAAAGAAATTTCAAGATGGCGAGCCAAACATCAGGTCGATTCAACTTTTCAGTCGGCTGGTAAAGCCGTAAGAGAAATGCATAGTTAGTTAGTTAGTTAGTTAGTTAGTTAGTTGTTTGTTGATGGTTTTTGTTTTTGTTTTTTTGTGTTTTTATTTTATTTGCCAAGCACATCATGTGGGGCGTTTAATAAATACCACTGATTGTTACAATATTCCTTATAAATGTGTTTGAGCTACAATGGACATTAACATTTTCATGTACAATACCTCTTTTATTTTTTATTTTTTAAAATTCGTTAATCTCCTTTAAATGTGTATGTGTTGTTGGAATATGTGTTGGTGAGACATATGTATGCGTATAACCATCAAACAAAAGATATAATGGCTAACATTTTCTTAAAATATGTTTGTCTGACATCTAAACATAATAACATCACATACACCGGTACACTTCAATAAATCTATATGTAGGCCTACTGTTATCTTATAACATCCTGATCGTATTGAATTTTAGAAAACCCGGCATCGTTTCTTTACATAGGTAAACCCCACCTAAAGCCTATTTTACCCCCGATCCATTCACTCGCACCCCCTGTCACACGCACACTCATATATATGCATCCCCAAAGACAGATACACGCATTCTCGTCCTTCCGCTCCCTCCCACCCCCCTCATACATAATATTCACAAACGTCACATATCACTTCACCTCATCTCGACTTATACAATACTCACAATCTTCTAATGTACATTTCATTTTCCAATATACTATTCAAATCGTATCTATCACCATACTTATATTTACTAATACACATTTTTGCAATCAAAATAATGTGATTAATTACCTTATTATTTGGTTGATAACCAAACAAAACATCGTGTTCTGAAAGGTGCACATTTAATCCTGTATTTCTAAAAATATAATGGACAACATTTTCCCAAAAGCTCGTCAACTTCTCACACTGCCAAAAAAAGTGTTCAACATAATCAATGTGTTTACAGAATGTACATAATTTTGTTTCTCTAATTTTCATTTTATTTAATAATATATTTGTGGCATAAATATTATGTAATATTTTCCATTGTAACAATCTTAATCTTTCTTCTTTTGTACATTCGCTTGCTAACAGCCAATAACTGTGATTTAGTTTAACCTGATATTTATGTAACCAAAATGTAACAGCGCAAGGCTCGTTCGCTTCAGCATGCGAAACGTTCTCGCGGAGGGGTTAATGATCACAGGGTTCCGCGTGTCAAGGTCATTATTGTGTTCGCCTCCTCGCGGGCTGGCTGTGTTTTTGCGAAGTGCAAGCGCTCGCACAGCAGGGGTGCGTTGCATAGAGCGGACGTTCTGTTCGCGAAGAGACAAACAGTTTTCATGTTGTAAACAACGCTATGTTCGCGGCGAACTGTTCGCAGCGAACTCAATTCTACCCTCTCTACCCACTTTCAAGTAAATGGACCCATCTCTTCGCTGACGGCCGAGTCCATGCATGCATATTAGGGGCGATCATGCGAACAGTCGCTTTGTACTTGGAACAGCCCTCCCTACCCGCACTGACCAAAGTAGACGAGTCCAATCGCTTACAGCTCAGTCCATGAGTACATTTTTGGGGTGACGCTATGCATTGGGCCTCAGGATATCTGTGTGTGTGTGTTTGAGTTTCGTACCCCACGTGGAGAAGCAGGGCCTTTCCTTTTTATATTTAGTCAAGTTTTGACTAAATATTTTAACATCGAGGGGGAATCGAAACGAGGGTCGTGGTGTATGTGCGTGTGTGCGTGTGTGCGTGTGTGCGTGTGTGTGTGTGTGTGTGTGTGTGTGTAGAGCGATTCAGACTAAACTACTGGACCGATCTTTATGAAATTTGACATGAGAGTTCCTGGGTATGAAATCCCCGAACGTTTTTTTCATTTTTTTGATAAATGTCTTTGATGACGTCATATCCGGCTTTTCGTGAAAGTTGAGGCGGCACTGTCACGCCCTCATTTTTCAACCAAATTGGTTGAAATTTTGGTCAAGTAATCTTCGACGAAGCCCGGACTTCGGTATTGCATTTCAGCGTGGTGGCTTAAAAATTAATTAATGACTTTGGTCATTAAAAATCGGAAAATTGTAAAAAAAAATAAAAATTTATAAAACGATCCAAATTTACGTTTATCTTATTCTCCATCCTTTGCTGATTCCAAAAACATATAAATATGTTATATTCGGATTAAAAACAAGCTCTGAAAATTAAATATATAAAAATTATTATCAAAATTAAATTGTCCAAATCAATTTAAAATCACTTTCATCTTATTCCTTGTTGGTTCCTGATTCCAAAAACATATAGATATGATAGGTTTGGATTAAAAACACGCTCAGAAAGTTAAAACAAAGAGAGGTACAGAAAAGCGTGCTATCCTTCTTAGCGCAACTACTACCCCGCTCTTCTTGTCAATTTCACTGCCTTTGCCATGAGCGGTGGCCTGACGATGCTACGAGTAAAATGGCATTGCGTTCAGTTTCATTCTGTGAGTTCGACAGCTACTTGACTAAATATTGTATTTTCGCCTTACGCGACTTGTTACATTTAGTCAAGTTATGACAAATGTTTTAACATAGAGGGGGGAATCGAGACGAGGGTTGTGGTGTATGTGTATGTGTGTGTGTGTGTGTGTGTGCGTGCGTGCGTGTAGAGCGATTCAGACCAAACTACTGGACCGATCTTTATGAAATTTGACATAAGTTCCTGGGTATGATATCCCCATACGTTTTTTTTTATTCTTTTGATAAATGTCTTTGATGACGTCATATCCGGCTTTTCGTGAAAGTTGAGGCGGCACTGTCACGCCCTCATTTTTTAACCAAATTGGTTGAAATTTTGGTCAAGTAATGTTCGACGAAGCCCGGACTTCGGTATTGCATTTCAGCTTGGTGGCTTAAAATTTAATGAATGACTTTGGTCATTAAAAATCTGAAAATTGTAAAAATAAAAATTTGTTATAAAACTATCCAAATTTACGTTCATCTTATTCTCCATCATTTGCTGATTCCAAAAACATATAAATATGTTATATTTGGATTAAAAACAAGCTCTGAAAATTAAATATATAAAAAAATTTATCAAAATTAAATTTTCGAAATCAATTTAAAAACACTTTTATCTTATTCCTTGTCGGTTCCTGATTCCAAAAACATATAGATATGATATGTTTGGATTGAAAACACGCTCAGAAAGTTAAAACGAAGAGAGGTACAGAAAAGCGTGCTATCCTTCTCAGCGCAACTACTACCTAGTGGGGCTCCTATGTTGCAGAATCACTCAACAATTAATCACATCTTGTGACAAACATCATACTTCGTGATATTGTTCCTTATGATGTTTTTAATGATTTCAGATACAGAGCCACTTCAGAAATTGATTTTTGTGTTTATAATAATGAATAAAAGGCTACATCTACAGCAGACGATTTTCATACCGAAAGCCATCAGCAGTAAATATTTCCAACTCAGCAAATCTAAACTTCAATTGTTAACAATGCACCAGAAGTTGTCTGCTGATAATATATACATGAAATAAATATTTTCATGGGTACTTTTGTGTTCTGTCATTTAGTTTTATATTTTTTTTAGAAAAGTATATATCCGCAGCTAGAAAATTCAAGATGGCGGCCTCCGGACCAATGCGTGTTTTGATTTGAGCGAAAACAACGTTTGTGAGGGTAAGTTTTTAAGATTACCCTTTCATTCACCAATTTCACGTCATTATAATCTTTATTTGTCCCCTCGGGTCTGTTTTTGATCGGCTGAAGCGCTGAAATCCTGCACACTTTCAAATCTTGCTGAAACTGGATTGTGATAGATCTAGATCTATCTGTTGATTGAATGAAAGGAAACCATGCTCGCCATCCACATGATTTTGGACAAGTTAAAAGAACTCTGAATAAAAGGCAAGGAGACAGAGATTGTTCAAGGCATGATAATTAGTCCTGCCTATTATAAAGGACTTGACTTCCATAAGTTTCTAAAAACAAGAAGAGCAAACGCTCGATCGAGTCACTTTCGCAGTTCTGAATATTATATGAGGCATCAGATGGACAGGAAGAAATTGCTATTCACAACACAATGCATACCTGATGTAAAGAATAATCCTATAAAGTTTGAATCAAATCCGATGGATAGTTTCAGAGATATGATATTTCAATTTTTTTCCTTCAAGACATACCTGTGACCTTGAAAAAGGTCAAAGGTCACCAAAGCAGACGTCAAAGTGTAGAGGTCACTGGGAGTCACGTTCACATAAAATTTGAGCCCGGTCACTTTTATAGTTTCCGAGAAAAGCCCAACGTTAAGTTGTGTGTTGCCGAACAGAAAAGGCTAGTTATCTCCCTTGTTTTTCTGATAACGTTCGTAAAAGGCTACAGATGTAAATACTTTGATGTAAAGAATAATCCTACAAAGTTCCAATCACATCCGATGAACTTTGTCAAAGATATAAAATGTCTAATTTTTCCTTTGACGCTGACCTGTGACCTTGAAAAAGGTCAAAGGTCAACGAAACCATCGTTAAAGTGTAGAGGTCATTGGAGGTCACGACTAAACAAAATATGAGCCCGATCGCTTTGATAGTTTCCGAGAAAAGTCCAACGTTAAGGTGGTGTCTACGGACGGCCGGCCGGACAGCCGGCCGGACAGACTAACACTGACCGATTACATAGAGTCACTTTTTCTCAAGTGACTCAAAAACTGAGGGGGGAGGGGGAGTGACTTAGAGTGAGTAGGCCACAGTGACATGTACTAACTAGTAGGAGGGCCAGCTTGGGGGAAAAAAACATTCTCCAGGTCTTTACGGTCTTGTGATCAAACTTTCAAAGATGATAGCTAAAAGACAAGAGTATGCAATAAGCTTATGTGCTAATGAAATGAGAAATGAGTGGTTTTGAAAAAAGTGGTACCTCTCTCTGAGTCTGAGTCTCAACACTGTTACGATTTTGGTGTGTTACTTTTTTCTCAACCTTTTACTTAATTTAGGTTGACCGTGCATTGATGTGCATTTTATTTTAACAGAATATACAACTGAGGGTTACACCACATGCGGGTTCCTGAGAACAAGAGTGCTGCGTGAATACATTATGAGCAATTCTGCCGGTGCCACACAAACGAGCTGATTTCACCATTACTATCAAGGTTGGTACCTAATACCTCCAGAGTAGCTGAACAGTTTGCATCTTTTTTTTTGATAATTAACAAGTATGCACACATATGCGTAAGCTACCTCTGTGAATTTGGTGGGTTTACCATACCCTCACAAGGGTCAACATTCTGTAAGCGACTGTTAGAATTCTAATGAATGTAGCGGCCAGCAAGATTTAAGAATCAGTTGGATAACTGGAAACAGTTTTTTTGTATTGACCTTAAATAGTAAGAATTATACAAATAGTTAAAATACAATTTTTGCATTTTATCTTTTGTGTGAAGACTTTGGCTAACTCTCTGAGATAGTAAACATTATTCAAATAAAATTGTCACTTTTCAGCTTTTGTATGAAGGGTACCCCAGGTGGATTTCCTACACCATGGATTTAGAGGAGGCCAGACATCTAAGACAGTCTGCTTCTCATCCCAGCTGATTTCAGTTTTCTGCTTATGAAGTGTGCATCGCTATGGAAAAGGATTCAGCCATTTTTTGTTCACCACATTGCCAAAGACATTGGCCCTGAGAAGTCACCCTGCCTGCCCATGTTTCACAGTTTTACAGACTGTGATGCTGTGTTGTTCTTCGGTGGTATTGGGGGCTTGACAAGTATGGCATGCATTAGTAGACATCACACAATCTTTCCTCAGGTTGTCTGCTCCTCTTTGAGAGCTAAGTACTACTGACAGGTCAGTTCAAGAGCATTTTGTGGTACTTCTGCAGGACAAAACCAAACTTCCTGGGTGTGAACAGTGCTAGAAGGTACCTCTTCAGTCAAAAGCGCTGCCAAATTCCCCAAAACACCCTTACAAGTAACGTGCTGTTGCAGGACATGAGTTTGAGAAGAGCAATCTACCAATTAGACTACGTCAGTAAATATACAGTCAGGCAAACAACCCAACACCAATTGTGGGGCTGGCAGTCCAAGGCTGGAAAGTGGGAGTTATTTTGGACGAGCCTTCAAGAGGTATCCAGCATGTGCCGAGAACGCATGAAGTGTGGAAGTGCTGTACAACAAAACGCTGCAAATGCTGCAAAGAAGGACTGAAGAGCTCTGCTCTCTGCAGCTGTGCTTGCATGCCTGTGAAAATCAGCAAATTAAACTGTGTAAAAATATTATTGCACCCATTTTCGTACCCCAACTCAAACATTCATTCCCGTATCATTTTATTCAAACTTTTTATGCCAGTAAAGGCTCTCACAAATGGCACATCTTTCAGATAAAAGAAGATTTAGTTACAGGGGTCACATGACCGCCGCCAAATAAGGGTACCCTTAACGTGGCAAAGGGGATGTGATCACAACTTTAGGTACCCATTAAAAAGTCCAAAAAAATTCATGAGGCACAACATCTATCCAGAACAGGATGAATACTTTTTAGTGTTATGTCATTATTATACCTTTCATTTTTATTTTTGGGGTACCCTTATTTAGGCGGCGGTCACATAACCCATGTAAATTCAATCTTTTATATTAAAAGAGTTCCAGATAGCCACGTTAGGTGCCCTTAATAGCATAGAAAAATGGAATAAAATGGCACAGGAATAAATGTTTTCGTTTTGGTACGAACATTTGTGCGATAGTTTTTTGTTGGCACAGGTTAGGTAAGCCAACGATTCTTCAACCCTGCCACCCACGCCGTCCAACCAATCGCTGCACCATTGATCATGTATACATGTGTTGTTATGTTTTAACAATTGTTTCTGTTAGTTTCTATTGCAAGAGAATGACTTGTAGCATCAAATACGCCTGAATACCTTTTTCACAGGCGGCCATTTTGAATTTTTTTTTTAAACTACTGATTTTTAAATTTTTCTCGGTTCCTCTGTGTCAGGTTTTGTTAAGCACATAAAACCATACATTAATACCAAATTTGGTGTTTGTCACATGAAATGAAATATGCCTAACATACCCAACCGTTTTTACTGGCGGCCATTTTGAATTTTGTTATAAAAACTACCGATTTTTTAATTTTTCGCGGTGGCTCTGTATCAGGTTTTGTTAAGCACATAAAACTGTACATGTATGCCAAATTTGGTGTTTGTCACAAGAAATGATTGATTTTGCAACATAGGAGCCCCACTAACCCCGCTCTTCTTGTCAATTTCACTGCCTTTGCCATGAGCGGTGGACTGACGATGCTACGAGTATACGGTCTTGCTGCGTTGCATTGCGTTCAGTTTCATTCTGTGAGTTCGACAGCTACTTGACTAAATGTTGTATTTTCGCCTTACGCGACTTGGGTTTTTTTTGGTGGTCAGATTTGACAGTTGGATTTCTTGTCGAGTCAGTGGAAAAGTGTTGTGGTCTTCATGTCAGTCAATAAAGGTTGATTAAAGGGGAATGTTCAGGAGAAAAAAGCCCGCGTGCGCTCTCTCTCTCTCTCTCTCTCTCTCTCTCTCTCTCTCTCTCTCTCTCTCTCTCTCTCTCTCTCTCTCTCTCTCTCTCTCTCTCTCTCTCTCTCTCTTTCTCCGTGTCTCTGTCTCTCTTTGTTCATCTGTCTGTTTCTCACTTCCTTTCTTTCTCTTTCTCGATCTCTCTATCTGTCTCTCTCTCGCCCCCCTCTCCCTCTCGCCCTTCCGCACACACGCGCGCGTAAACACCCCCTCCCCCCCCCCCCCACCCAAATATATGTTTACATACACACATGCACACGCGCGCACTCACTCACACATTAACATACCTGGAACAAACAGTAAAACACACATAAATACAAACACGCACGCACACACACACGCACACACACACACACACACACAAGTGTCACTATCTGCACGCATTCTTCTCGCTCTGACTTTTTGTGGACGTCAGCCTTTTCAATCTTAAGTCCGATCTCGTGAAAAAAGCAGATAACGCGACCTTGCAGCAAATACAAGATGACACACTTAAAGTGCCATGCAGCAACGTATGTTACTACCAAAACACACAAGCAAATACACCCACACAATTCATAACACGGAAATAGGAAGGGAGGGGGGGGAGAGAGAGAGAGAGAGAGAGAGAGAGAGAGAGAGAGAGAGAGAGAGAGAGTGACAGAGAGAGAGACAAAGAGAGAGAAAGGCAGAGAGAGAATGGGGAGACGGAGAGACAGACGAACATAAAGAATGTGTGTGTATGAGAGAGAGAGAGAGAGAGAGAGAGAGAGAGAGAGAGAGAACGAGAGAGAGAGAGAGCGACAGAGAACTTTGAACTTTGAACTTTATTACAGGACAGATAGCATTAGGTCCGTAGGACCTTTCTTACAGCTAGTCCTGATCTAAGCAAAATGGTTATAATCGAAATGGGAATCTTTCTTTCTTTATTTGGTGTTTAACGTCGTTTTCAACCACGAAGGTTATATCGCGACGAGAAATGGGAATACATAGGAACACACTTTTTATGATGAAACGCAGACACACGCAATAATAGTAATATAAGAATAAGATCATTTTTTTACCGCCATGTGATATACAGATATCACAATACGGGCAATACAACCATACGTTATCAGAACACACACACACACATATACACGCACACGCACACACACACAGAAGATCAACTAACTTTTAAGGCAAGCCAACATAACACGACACACTAACCAAATAAAGGATCAGGTAGCAAAGTAAAAACAAACAAGAGGCGAAGCCTTCAAGGCTCACGTAAGAAAGTACCCAAAACCCACAGCTACGGCGTGGTACTTTGACCCCATCGCTTCTCAAGTTTTGACATGCGAAGCTTCGCCGTAGCTCGCAACGAAGTTGGGTTTTTTTGTAAGAAGAGTGCTTTTCGATTCAAGATGGACGACGAAATCAGACTCAATACCATAGTGAAGAATGCATTTATCGACTTTGGTTGACCCAAAGTACAAGAACTAACCTCCTACCTGTATTATTTCATACTGCGATGCATTGACATGTCGAATGAAACTCGAAATCCCAGCGCTCACGCCAACTGGTCCCGGCCGTGCTCAGTCAACGAAATAGAACACATACAATTAACTTACGTCATCATCAAGTACGTAAAGTACAATTTGTGACGTAAAGTACTCAGAAAGAAGCACACCACGCGCTGGTCGAGACTACGTGCATGCGCTTTCTGACTAATAAGATTTGAGACGCCAAGACATGAAAAGAAATTTAAGCTAACTCTTCTCGGCCCGCTCAAAACCGAGACTTTCAGTAATTCCTTCGCGTGACGTCTAACCCTCTTACGCCATAATGCGACGTCTTCAAATGACGAAATGTTAAAGTTTCTACCACAGACATACACACGCACAAACACACACACACACACGCACACACACACGCACGCACAGACAGACAAAGTTACGATCGCATAGGCGACACTTACGTGAGCCAAAAAATTTATAAAAAAAAAAAGTGACCTAAGATTTATGAAGGAATCACCAAGCCAATATAAAATGCAGTAATACTATCTTAGATACTAGAAGGAGTAATACACGAGAATGTCTTCTTATCACACCAAGTTGACGCAAGACACACATATGCACATTTTCAGAAGGATAAAAGGCACACATACGTTTGAGAGAGAGAGACAGAGACAGAGAGAGACAGAGAGAGACATCACAATAACCCGCATGAGTCACTTTCTGCACGCATTCTTCTCTCTGTGAATGTTTGTGGTCGTCAGCCTTTTCAATCATAAGTTCGATCTCGTGAAAAAAGCAAAACATACACACACACCATAACACAAACATGCACATACATTCACCCAGAAACAAACACACACACACACACACACACACACACACACACACACACACACACACACACACACACACACAACCTCACCCCCCCACACACATCCACGCACACACACATATACATTCACACACACACACACCACCATTAACACACACTCACACACACTAACGCACGCACCCACCCACCCACACAAAACACGCACAACACACACGCACTCAAACAAGCTAACACGAACGCACACACACCACACACACGTGTATGTGTACGTGCGTGTGTGTGTGCGTGAGTGTGAGTGTGTATGCATGCGTGCGTATGCGCGCGCGCGTGTCTGCGAGTGTGTGTTTATACGTGTCTATGTGTGTGTGTGTTTGTGTGTGTGTGTGTGTGTGCTTCTGTATCTGTGAATGTGTGTGTGTATGTCTCTGTGTGTGTGTGTGTGTGTGTGTGTGTGGGGGGGTGTTTCTGTATCTGTGAATGTGTGTGTGTGTTTGTCTCTGTGTGTGTGTGTGTGTGTGTGTGTGGGTGTGCTTCTGTATCTGTGAATGTGTGTGTGTGTGTGTGTGTGTGTGTGTGTGTGTGTGGGTGTGTGGGTGTGGGTGTGCTTCTGTATCTGTGAATGTGTGTGTGTTTGTGTGTGTGTGTGTGTGTGTGTGTGTGTGTGTGTGTGTGGGTGTGCTTCTGTATCTGTGAATGTGTGTGTGTGTGTGTGTGTGTGTGTGTGTGTGTGTGTGTGTGTGTGTGTGCTTCTGTATCTGTGAATGTGTGTGTGTGTGTGGGGGGGGGGGGGTGGGGGTGTGCTTCTGTATCTGTGAATGTGTGTGTGTGTGTGTCTGTGCTTCTGTATCGGTGAATGTGTGTGTGTGTGTGTGTGTGTGTGTGTGTGTGTGTGTGTGTGTGTGTGTGTGTGTGTGTTTGTTTGTTTGTTTGTGAGATAGTGAGAGAGAGAGAGAGAAAGAAAGAGAGAGACAGAGACAGAGAGACAGAGAGAGAGTGAGAGAGTGAGAGAGAGAGAAAAAGAGATGAGGAGGGGAAGAGAGAGCGAAAGGGAGAGAGATAGAAAGAGAGCAAAAAAGATAAGAGAGAGAGAGACTTTCATACGGACACAAAGAGAGACAGACAGATTTAGAGAGAGATGGAAAGAAAGAGAAAGACATAGGGAGAGGGAAGGGAGAAAGAAGTTAGTTAGCTGTTGCTTTTCGGGTCCAGCGGACCATAATAGGCCAAATCAGGACCCCAGGGAGAAAGAAAGAAAGAATGAAAAAGAGAGAGACAGAGACGTAGACAGAGAGACAGGCACAGAGGGACTGAGAGACAGAGACAGAGAAAGAGAGAGAAAGAGAGCAAACAAGACAGAGAGAGAGAGACTGCGATAGAGAGAAAGAGACAGAGAGAGTCAACCGGCAAGCTCAGTACAGTGCAATAGTTTCTGGCGTGCCACCTCTCAGGTACGTTACAGAATGCTCCCCGCAAACACCCGTTGCCTAGACCATTCTCGGCGAGCGTTCGCCATTGTTACGCTTCAGTGACCCCAGGCCCAGACAATGGTACTCGTACCGAGCGCTTGCTAACGCTCGCGAGCGCCACAACAAAACTATGCGTTGCCTAGAAAACGTTCGCAAACGTTATGTGGCGCTCTGCCTATGCAACGCACCCCGGTTGTTAACCCGTGATTTGTAAAAATGTAAAATAAAATTACAAATCACGGGTTATATCGCGACGGAAGATCAACATGTTTATTATAATTATAACAAAAATGTACACAATCTCTTTTTACATTTAGTCAAGTTTAGTCAACATAGAAGGGGAATCGAGACTTGTTTTCTCTTTCTTTCACTCGCCCCCCCCCCCCCCTCCCCCTCTCAAAAACACAATGATAGGATGGCCATTCTTTGTCCTTTTCAGAATCATTTTTCACCGAGACAAAGGTAACCTAGAGGAGATACAGAGGGGAACCAACACAAACCCAAAGGATGAGAGATGCAGCAGTACAAGCAAATACTTCCCGGTCCACGAGAGCTATCGATAGATAGTACATTTTGCTGAAACGAACACGTTAGAGAAACAAACGACTTTGTTTGCCTAGTAGTACAAGGAGAGGAGAGAAAGCAACCATTGGACGACAAACACATCGAAGTAATGCAATGCTGACGCCATTAAAAGGCGGACACGCTTATTGGGGCTTCTGGAACTGAGTGGGAAGACAACACAAAATTTGATTCCAAAGCAAGTTCTGGATTATTACCCTGACAACATCGGATGAAAATTGCGGTAAGTAAAATTTCATGTTTAATAATGTTACTTGCGCCCTGAACATACACTATTTTATTCAGTTGTGTAACTGTCTACTTGGCTGCATTATCACGCAGAACTAGGAGTGTGAGACAGGATGCTCCAACTCTGTATATATCATTAATACTTTCGAGAACAATTGCAGCTAGCTTTTAAAATGTGTAGATGAATTTATCCTTTTATGAAGTGCTTAAAATGAACAAGTTTATGATGTCGCTAAGCTTTACCGTGTGGTATGGCTTGTGTGCTGGAGTAAAACCTTCAGTCAACTGATTCATCCTCATGACGGCTTCATTCGTATTTTCTCCATACTTATCATGATATAGCGTCCATTCCTTGAACGTATAACTGCTGTAGAAGCTGCTGGAGTTATCGCTACCGTTGTCTTCCTTAACATTCTGCGTTTCCAACTGCCGTTGACGTGATCATGCAGTCCAGCGAACATTCATGGTTTGGTAAATTAACACCCCAAGATCGAAGCTTGACACACCAATCACAACACTTTTTTCCCTCTGTAGATCCCTCTATTTTGATCTAATTCCCCATACCCCCCTCCTACATTTTGTTCTTCTGGTTAATAATCGTGTTGTCCACCATCATGAAAACTTGTGTCACGTCAAATAAGCATTTGCTTGAGTTCGTGTCCTATAGCTGCATGTTTGTCAATTGTTTCGTGTCATGTATTTTGAATAAAATTGTGTTTAAAATTAAACCAATTACAAAACAAAACAAAAACCACGAAAACAAGAGGCAAAGCCTTCAAGGCTCACGTAAGAAATCGACAAACAGTAACACAAACTTTAACAGTAACACAAACTCAATCACTTCGTCACACATACACACACACACACACACACACACACACACACACAGACAGTAAGCGGCATAGGTGACACTGTGCAAGAAAGCGAGACACTAGATCTAGATCTGAATGGCCGATTTCGAAGAAAAAACTAGTCTCGGCCCGCTCGGCAAAATAACAATGACCGAGACTTTCAGTAATTCCTTCGCGTGACGTCTAACCCTCTTACGTCATAATGTGACGTCTTCAAATGTTGTGACGTCTTCAAATGTTAAAGTTTCTACCACAGACATACATACATACATACGCACGCACGCACGCACGCACGCACGCACAGACAGACAAAAGTTAGCATCGCATAGGCTACACTTACGTGAGCCAAAAACAACGCAGGTTTTTGTAACAAACTTTTAAAAATCAGAAATGATTCTCGCGTCTTGTACACCCAGCCCACCGACCGTCCCCTTCGTTCTGCTGCTGACCCACTTTGCCTTCACATCCCTCGCTCGAAACTCGCATCTGCTGGTCAGCGTGCATTTCCCTCCGCGGGCCCCTCCGTCTGGAACTCCCTGCCGCTTGAGCTTCGCCAGAGCCCCTCTTTTGACGCGTTCAAGAGTATAGTCTGTCGGCCAGTGACCACTTGGGTCAACCAGACGGGGTTGGGGTTGCTACCACACTTTTTTGACAGATTTTAACGATAGTATTCTAAATCTAGAGTCTTGGGGCTTTTCGTTATACCGCTTTTGAGAAAAACGTGGTTTTGTGTGCGTATTTTCCTTCTTTGTGCTTACTATTCCCGTTTACAGGGTTGGGTTCATTAAAGCCATATGTACTCGATGACTATACACGCTAATTGCTTTACCAACAGCTGGAGACATGCTAAATTAAGTTCCCTGCAAAATATTGTGGTCTAGGACCCCTTCAATGTTGAGATATGTTAATTTTCATTTTGATCTGGATCGTCCTATTTATAGATTTGCCAACAGAGGTAGCGTTGACGCAAGGGAAATAACTCCGCGTCTTTGTTTACATCCAAAGTTTTTGAGACTCTAAAACAAGCTGTAATGCATGTATATGGTCCGCGCATGGCGACATATCGTCATTACATGGTCTTATGGTGCGTTTGACATCGATTATGGGCAAACTACACTTTGTAAACACGGGAGCGCGTACATATGCCTTTAAGCGGGCATAGAAGTTGAACCGCTTATCTGACATTCTTTAACGGCATATCATTGGAAAGGTAAGGTAATCATACAGATTTTGACGTCAATTAAAATGACGTCACGTTGTTTGTATTTATGTAGTGATGACGTATTTTTGTTTCTTTAAAATATCGATACCAGCAAAGTCGCGGCTTTGGGTGTTTCATTTAAATCATTTGAAAATATGCAAGACATAAAATACAACTATACAGTTTTAATCGGAAGTAAGTAAAACATTTTATGGTGCATCCTGATAGGGGAAGGGCCCCTAATATGGACCACTTTTTGTTTCACGCTGCTAACTAGCTTGTTTTTTTGCAAAGTTGTTTCATTTTGTGTTTGGTAGGGGAAAGGCTCCTAATATGGACCGGCTCATAATATGGACCACCTCCGATTCTGACAAACTAACGGCGCTAGAGCGCTCAAAACAATTTCATTCGCTTTATTCACCCTCTCTGGATAAGTTGCACATGTCAAAACAGTTGCAGAAACACAAACCTCAAAACCGTTAGGCTTTTTCGCTTTTTTTTACTTTTGGCAGCGTTCACTCTAAATTTGCCGCCTAAAACGGACTCGTTTCTGTCCACAGCCAAAACTTTTATCACACAAAAATGGCTATATATGACAGCTAAGACCGTATTTGTTACATTTTAGCAGTGTGTACCCCGGGTTTCTACTGCAAACAAAAAATAATAGCAAAACCTCAAAGCATGTGTGAGTCCCCTAATATGGACCACCTTCAACAAATCGAAGAAAATAAAAGCTAAAGGCAATTTTGATTAATTCATTGAGAAGCTTGCTGAAAATAACCTATAACTAGCCCTCGAGATTTCAAAAAAATATAACAAATAGTCTTTTTTTGTGGAAGTTGATAATTTCACTTATTTTCACTCTGTTTTTGATAAGCTTCTTCAGTTTCCTGGTGTGCTTCAAATAATGCTCTCATCAACCCGAAACAGCTAAATCTAAAGCATATTTGAATTTGTCTGACTTGTACACTAAGTTGTATCATGTTATTTTGAAGTATAGGGGGCTTTTTACAGTGATTCGTGAAGGCCGCTTCACTGGTCCATATTGGGCGCCCAGGCTCCTAATATGGACCATTTGTGATTTTTTCTGTATTTAATTTTTGCTGAATGTCTATCAAAGCTATTTCACTCTAATTAGGCCTAACGGTTAAACTAAGAGAGAAGGACTACCAACCACAAAATGAAACTTCTTCGCAAGAAAACAAGCTAGTTATCAGCAATAAACAAAAAGTGGTCCATATTAGGGGCCCTTCCCCTAGTTGTTCTCTATTTCGTAAATCTTGAAGACTAATTAGAGAGAACTAGCTTTTACAGTCATTTGTTAAAAATAAAATACAGAAAAAAATCACAACTGGTCCATATTAGGGGCCTGGGCGCTTAATATGGACCGTACCAGTGATGAGACCTTCGAGAATCACTGCAAAAAGCCCTGTTTTCTTCAAAATAACATGATACAACTTGCAACTTACCATGCAAGTCAGCCTAATTGAAATATGCTTCAGATTTACAGGTTTGGATTCGACGAGAACTGTATTTGAAACACAAGAGGAAACTGTTTAAACAAAATCAAAAACAGAGAGAAAATAATTGAAGTGATCAACTTTCACGTAAAGAAGTATAATTTTTTGAAATCTCGAGGGCTAGTTATAGGTCATTTTCAGCAAGCTTCTTGAGAATGACTGAAACCGTCCTTTATCTTTTCTTTTCTTCTATTTGTTGAAGGTGGTCCATATTAGGGAACACAGAGATACTTCGAGTTTTTGCTATAATTTTTTTGTTTGTGACAGAAACTCAGGGCCAACACTGCTAAAGTGTAGCGAATACAGCCTCAGCTGTCCTATAATGCAATTGTTGTGTGTTTATAGCTTTGTCTTTCGAGAGAAATTGGTCCATTTTAAGCGTCAGATTTAGAGTGAACGAAGCTAAAAGTGTGAGAAAAAAAAACAAAAGGGAGAAAAAAAAACTAACGGTTTTGTGCGTCCACAACTTTTTCGACATGTGCAAGTTATCAAGAGAGGATGCATTCAGCGAATAAAACTGTTCTGAGCGCTCTGGCAACATTAGTTTGTCAGAACGAAAGGTGGTCCATATTAGGACCCAGTCCATATTAGGAGGCCCTTCCGCTATAATGATTTGCACGTGTACATGTGACGTCACAAACATACACACCTTCTTGATCTTGACTGCACTGGTACTTTGGAAGGTCTGCTAAAAGTTCATCTCGGGAAATCAGTATTTCAGCAATGGTTGTCGACATTTTATCCCCCAAAAACATCTAATGTTTGGATTGTGAGTTATTAGGGGAAATTCTTTGGGACGAATACAATTTTCCCTCATTCTTTTACTCTTTTCTTCTGTTCAGCAATGTGCTTATTGGAAGCACACATGCCGAATGCAAATGTTCAGAGGTACCTTAATTGCTATTTAAGTGAGATAATTTGTTTGTTTATTTTTTGCTTAACGTCCAGCCGACTACGCAGAGCCATATCAGGACGAGGAAGGGGGGGATGAAGGGGGCCACTTGTCAAGCGATTCCTGTTTACAAATGCACTAACCCATTACTTGTGTCCCAGCAGGCTTTAGTAAAACTAAATTAATACCTACTGGAAGATTACCAGTTTCCAGTATGTTAAAATAGGCTTAACCTATCTACTGCTGGACTTACATCAGAACACTAACAGATTAAACTATACATGAATCGCGAGACAAGCGGCAAGAGAAGAGATTTTTGGAAAAAATACAGGTGAATGAGCAAGATTAAGGCAGAAAAAAGAAAAGAATTCATGAAGAAAAAGAGAGCATGACAGGAAAGAGGAACCAAAAATCTACCTAACAGCAAACTAGAAAGCTCCTGCGGTTCCAAAAACAGGAGGGGCCTTTAATTTCTTAACCGCAGTGCCCCACTGCGGGAAAGTGAGATAAAATGACAAATGATTCAAGTGGTGACGTGTTTTAACGCTATTATCACACCACAGCCAGTTTATTTTGATGTTCCCCCAGGTTTGTTCCTTCGTAAGTAAGTTGACGTGAAGGTTTAAAATGTATAATATACACACAAAGGTGTGAATCAAGTTATTTCACAATCGTCATGCAGTCAGTGTGTGCAGAAGCAGTTCTTTGGAAATCAGTGGATAGCGAGTCTAAAAATAATACTGTGAGTGATGACAGTTTTGATGGTTTTTCTGTGGCATATTTACACGAGTATACATAATTAGGAAGGGTCGGAGCTGAAGGGGCGTGTCATCAGACACACGTTCTTAGAACAACAGAGAAGAAACCAACACCAAAGACGCCAAAAGTCTACTTCTTTTAGCTATATATCACTCATCTCCGAAAAACCCCCAGCCCTGAAATAGTTTTTTCAGTACAATTTACCGTCTTACAGGCACACTAATGATCTCATCAAAACAGTTTGGCTTATAATCTTAGATCTGACCAGGCTTTTATTTGGGGTAAGACCATTCCTTGAATTTGTCTCATGCCAAAACACAGCACTCTGGCTGCTTTTTGCGGTGAGTTTTATTGTTAGGCCAAAAAAAAAAATTGTCTGTTTAGGGTAACCCGACCGACCCTATCGATTTGGCGCCGACCCAAAAACTTTTTTTTGATTTAAAAAAAAAAAAAGAAAAAAAAGAGGTAAAAATGCTAAAAAAAGACATTTGGCGTTTCTTTCTCTCCCTTTCTCTCTGTTTTATTTATACGTTAGTTTTGAAACATGCATTCATCAAATATAAGAAGTGAATGTTCAGCCAACATAGCATTTACAAAAAAAAAAAAAAATACCTACCTACCGACCCTACTTTTTTTGGTCATGTTACCCTAAACAGACAATTTTTTTTTTTTGCCTTATTGTGACTACATTTCAAATGTTACTTGTTGCATTTAAACACTTCATTCATCAAAACAATTGCCACTGAACACAGGTAGCATTTAGACTATTTGTTTCTTTGGTATGTGACAGAGTGGAGGGATGCTCTTATTTCACGTAAAAGCCTGCCCCGATCTTATAAGGTGCGCCTAACTCTTTTCAATAGAAGCATTGAGCCTTTAAGCTGAATCCAAACTATGTTAGATCTAAAACATTCAAAGATAAGTCTGGTTTGTCTCCAACAGCAATAAGAAAGAGAAAGCGAGAGAGAGGGACCCCTCCCACACACACACACATACACACACAAACAAACACACACACACCCCACACACACACACATACACACACCCTCCCACACACACACACACACACACACACACACACACACACACACACACACACACACACACACACACACACACACACACACACACACACACACAACACACACATACCACACACACACACACACACACACACACACACACACACACACACATACACACACACACACACACACACACACACACACACACACACACACACACACACACATACACACACACACACACACACACACATACACACACACACACACACACACATACACACACACCACATACACACACACACACACACACACACACACACACACACACACACACACACACACACACATACACACACACACACACACACACACACACACACACACACACACACACACACACACACACACACACACACACACAAACACTCACACTCACCCAACCACATCTTACGCATGTAGGCCTACATATCGTTTCAGATATCCGTCTCCGTTTCTTCATGTAAAAAGTGTGATTAACCTGTTGCATGTGATATCCGCTCTTGTTACAAAATGTTCAACAAAACATCATTGGAAAATTACTGAGTCTACGGACATCCATTGACACGACCTAATTCTGCTGAATCGTATGTCTCTTTTGACTGCTTAGAAAAGCGAAGGACGGAAATAACATTTTCTCAAAGCCAAATTGGATGTTGCAATGATGTACAAAATATGTGAAGAGCGCTGCTGCGACGCGGGCGCAGGTAAAAAGCCAAGTGAGCGGCCCACTGCTGGTCAGTTAAACATACCTGACATCAGCTCACAATTTAAGACACAAGTCAAATGCACCATAAAAGCATGCAGACCGAGGGGTTGTGACTGGTGGTACCCACCAGTCACAGGCACAGTAAAAAGAGAGTTTAAATTATATTTATACTAAATAACACTTAAACTAGTACTTTTACGCAACCAAGCACGCTCACACACACGCACTCATAGAAGGATACAGCACATTAACTCACACCCACACACACACACGCTCACACACACACACACACACACACACACACATACACACACACCACACACCATCACAACCACAACCATAAAATTCATGTGACAAGAAGTTCCTTTTGGGTGTCAAAAACCGAAGGCAAGTTTTTTAATTTCATAGGGACAAAAATCACATATTATTTAAGAACACTTGGGGTTTAACAAATTTAAAACTAGCACCCAATAGAAAGGGGCGAACTTTGAGCTCCTACCAACCCAAAAGAACGTGGACGGGAGTTTACTTGGGCAAGGCCCTACAAAAAGTTACTCTGTAAAAATCTAAGGTGAGTTGAGGGATCTGGTAAGTAAGGTGCATTATTCGAATAATGTTAATATGCTGTTTCACAGAGGAAGGCTTGAGCCTTCGGGTTAAATACGTGGCATAGAGAGCTACAGTTCTCTTAGTCACCGGCACAGGGGGGATGCTCATCCTATTGCAAAAATCCATATAGGATTTTAAGTGAGTTTTAATTGTCTTCACAGTATTGTCAGCAAAAGTACTGCTTCTAAACCCGGCGAGTTCCCCGTTTAGTTCTTCTTCAAACGTCTTTGCCTCTCCTGCACAAGAAACACAAATGAATCTTTTGACATATGTTTGCTTAAGTCGGAACTGACACATTCAGCCCTATGCGACCAGTTTCTCAGCAACACACACAGTTTCTCCCAGTTTCCTGCCTCATGAAGCCTGGAGATAGTGTCTGGAAGAGTGTTCACCAATCCCGGTACATGTATGGCTCTGACTGAAAAGTTATGCTTCGTACTGAGCCAGAACAGTTTCCTCAATAAACAGTTCATGTATGGGTTTCTACTTCTCCCTTTGTTAATGATTGCTTTGGTTACACTGTTGTCTGTGTGCACTATCACAACGCTGTTTGTCCAAGTCTGCGCCCATCTTTCAATGCCTTGTATTGCGGCGCATAGCTCTTTATAGTTGATGTGAAGCTCGCTGGCGGCCGGTGTGTCCACGTGAAACACAGAGTATTGCCAGTCCCCTCTGCAAAACACCCCACACGCTTTTCCACACGCATCGACATGCACATGATGAGTTTCGCCTCTGTTGTAATAAATTACACCATTAAATGTGCACAGGTAAGCCAACCACCACTGCACATCTTTATGAAACTCGCTGCTGAGTTTTGTTTTGTGATTCTGCTGCCGCAGGGGCTTTATAGCGTCCAGGATGCGCCGCAAGAAAAATTTGCCTCCGCGGATTCCCTGGCAAGCCCAGTTTAAGAGTCCAGCCAAGCGCTGCAATTGCTGCTTACTTGCACGTCTCTTCTTTGAAAATTCATCGAGCTGCTGATGAACCTTTGCCAACTTTTGCTCTCCTAATGACAGAGTGCAATCACGTGTGTCTATCTCTATACCTAGGAATGTAATGCGCTGAGTGGGTCCAACAACCTTGTTCCAGCTGATATGAAAACCAAATCTCCGAACGAGATTTATCAGGCAATGCAAAGCGTTATTGCACTCTTCTCGAGTCGGTGCAATCAGCAGAAAATCATCAATGTAAACAACCACACCCTTTATGCCACGGCGTCGTAAACATCTGCCTATTGCTTGAGAGAGTCTATGAAAATGACTTGGTGCTTTTGAGGCCCCAAAGGGGAGCCTTGTATCAAATAAATAGGTCGGTGCTCTTTCTCCTTTAAAGCGCCACTTCAGTCCTGTAACTCTGTACTCATCTCTATGCACTGGTACAGATCTGTAGGCAGATTTAAGGTCCAACTTCGCCATCCAGTACCCCGGTTTTGCCAAAGAGCATGCGTCCTCAATTGTCTGAAAATGCTCATGTTGCACTGAGGCATAGTCATTCATAGCACAACCCATAGGACGACTACCGTCGTGAATGAGACGAATGTCACCGTCGTCTTTTTCAATGGCTGCTAAAGGACTAACAATGGTAGGTTTTTCTGAGGCCAAAACATAATTCCCTGCCGCAATTTGCTTCAAAAGTTCTTTTTCTACTGCATCGTTATGCTGAATGGCTGATCTGTGATTATCACCCTCTGCTGTACGTATTACACAATGTTCATCTGTAATTCTGAACCCCTGCCTTATGCCTTCTAATAGGAACTTTCTATCAGAATCACATTTTAACTCGTCCTCCCATTTTTCGACCTTTCTAGAAATGGATGATATATTTTCCTTGTTGCCTAGCCAATCACAACTAAAAGGGTTTTGTGGCAAAAAGGGGCTTTCTAACGTGCTATCTCCCACCTTGTTAGCTTTTGTTGGCTGCGCCTTGTCCTATCTGGAGACTGGGTTCTGCCCACCGACAGGAGCAGGCGGTTGTGTGAAGCTGTGGCTGACTGCAGGGTGGTCAGGCTGGAGGCACACCGAACACACGTGTTCGAACTGGCAGCGGGGGGCATACCTGCAATGCCCCTTGTTCCATTGGTGACACACCTCCCTGCCTGAGGGGGCCATCACCCTCCTGGGTCCTAGGTGATGGCCAGAGGTGTCCGTAGGGGCGGGAGGCTGCCCTCTCTGCGGTGGTGTTGGTCCCCGCTCCCGCAGGGCCACGAGAGCGAGGTGCTGGGAGTCGCTACCCCACTTGTATCCTTCTGCTGCCTGGTTCTGGCGATACTGGTCGTCATACATCATAACTGATGACCACGTGTAGCGGGCGGCCATTTCCCCCACTTTCGCGGTGTATGTTAGGTACTCTAGCGCCCCTCTTCCTGTCAGTTGGCCCGATTCGAGGAGTCTCGTCATAATCCGGCTGTTAGCCGCAATCCACTGGGCCGGCGTTACCTTTTCTGGTTTGGGTTTTTGGGAGGGAAGGCGAAGTGAGATGCCCCCGCTGAGGTGCACCTCCTCCTGCATTTCACAAGTCCCCACAAATTCGATTATGCGTAAGGCGCCCTCACCTGTTCGAAATCGCCCGTTGTCGATGTCAATTGAAGCAGATTGCGAGGGTCCGCGTAAAAGTTCATGCAGCGACTGCTGAGCCACTGTACGGGCCCCTGTCGCCGTATCGTCTGCCCCTGCCAGTACAGCTCCGCCATTTTCCTTTTGGAGGGCGAGTATGGCGGCCCAGGTAGCGACAAGGTGGCCGCGTTTGAGTTTGAGCGAATTAATGTCTTCCTTGGTGGCGTGAAGGAGGGCTAGTTTGCTGTCAAAGCCCTCTTGAGAAAGTTCCTCCGCCACCGTGCTGGGGAGCTGAGCAGACCATAAATTTTGTCGAAGCGAAAAGGATCTCCGCTGGATTCCATTCTTGTAAGAGCAAGTGAAGAGCGCTGCTGCGACGCGGGCGCAGGTAAAAAGCCAAGTGAGCGGCCCACTGCTGGTCAGTTAAACATACCTGACATCAGCTCACAATTTAAGACACAAGTCAAATGCACCATAAAAGCATGCAGACCGAGGGGTTGTGACTGGTGGTACCCACCAGTCACAGGCACAGTAAAAAGAGAGTTTAAATTATATTTATACTAAATAACACATTAATGATAAAAAATCGCACTTGATCAAAACCATTGGTGTATACAAGCACTTAAAGCTACGAACACCCGGTCTGTGTTGACGTGTGTTTTTGCAGGGTAGGGTCACAGTAACGTGCGTATCGCGTACATTACGTCACCCCTCGGGGGATGT
Source organism: Littorina saxatilis (assembly GCF_037325665.1). Taxonomy (NCBI): domain Eukaryota; kingdom Metazoa; phylum Mollusca; class Gastropoda; order Littorinimorpha; family Littorinidae; genus Littorina; species Littorina saxatilis. The sequence continues at coordinate 8,284,998 of NC_090253.1, forward strand.
TTTTGAGCGACGTTATACGCGGTGACGCTGTATCCGGTTCATCGGTTATAACGTCACTTTTACGCGCGGGTGATGTTATATCCGGAGTCCAAGAGTTATGTCCCTTTCTAAAGTACTGACTGTTTTAATAAAACTGTGCAGAAATGGAAAGTGCAACATTAGTGTTGCTTAAAAATCACAACAACATATTGTTGTAAGTTTTAAACTAACTTATTACAATAATCTTTAATTCACTTCCTCATATATAGAATTGTGGACTATTCTCTTCTTTGCGTATTTCCAAAACCTGGCTAGACCATGAATACAAAATTGTATACACAAAATTTTCCCCGAAATTCGGCAATCGTATCAACGTACAGTATTGTAGGCTACATGCTGATTCTGAGACAGGTTGCTAGTGTTGGAGTGTCAAGCTCCGTCTGGTTCCATCGACAATCTCAGTCTTTAATTATAGTGTCCGACGTTATTAGCTTTAAGGACACACACACACACACACACACACACACACACACACACACATGGCTGTCGTTCGTTCATATTCTGCTAGATCTTGACCTGTCCTTGATGTCCGAAGAAATAAAAATGACGAGAACTTCATGGGTCCTTATACGTAATTACTGTCTATTTGACTTATATTATTATTATTAACGAAGAAAAAAAAAGAAAAAAAAAGAAAAAAGGGGGGAAGAGGAAAAGAAAAGTAAGCGAAAAGCTAACAAGGAAATAAGAACCACCGTGAAAGTTTACAGGCGAGAATAAATAACCTGCCTATTCACACAGAGACGGTGACGTTTCTTTTTTTTCTATTTTTTTTACCCTCAAGGGTCGAAGGCTTTAGCAGTGTTGTGAATTGTGAGTCGGCCATTCGCCACGCCCAGTTAATGTGATGGATGGACTCCGCTCCAATCTTTGACAAGCGCTGTCGCGGAATTTCTGTCTGTAAGTATAGCCTAAAACGCATTTTGCCACATTGGGTGCATAGTTGCCTCCCTTAGTTGATCGCTTCTGTCCCCTTGAATGTTTGCGTGAGATCTCATGTTGCGGCGAGAACTCCGGATATTCCCGTAGACATGCATTTATCAAAATTATCAGCCAATGTTCTGCGGCCGTTTGGTTTTTGTAGAGTTATCAGTGGCAATAAGCTCAACCAGTGGCATGCAAATGTGTTATTACTTGGTGTTGTACGTGTTAACTTTTGTCTGTGTCGACTGATGTTTTGACTTGCACGTGTTGCTTGTCAATTTTTATTTGGGCTCTATCTCAACATCTGTGACGGTTTTCTTTTTCTCCTCGCTTTTCTTTCTTTGTTTCTCTTTCCTTTTTTAAATTCTTTTTAATGCTATTTACTTTTCTATCTTTTGGAACTTAAAGTTCTCCTAGTCCCCCCCACCCCCCCCCCCCCCCCCCCCCTCCTTTATGATTAAAGGCAGTGCAGGGTTCCAGGAGTCTTCGCGTCATTTCCTTCTGTCCACAGTAAGTAAAGGCAACAAACGTTGTGGGCGTATTTTGGCCACCAAACGTAAGTCACTGAACTAATGTCCAGCAGTGGTTTTACAACATGAAACCCCTTTGTAGTAACTATAATTGTCTTCCCAAAATGTTCATTCTCATTTGTGCCGGTTAGCAAACAAATCGATGTACAAATCTATGTAGAGTGAATTGAACAAATTGCTTACTCCTCGTGAATTGTTGTTGTGGGTGAGCTACAAAAAACAATATTACACCCACTCCCGCTTTTTTTCAACCCCTCCCCTACTTTCATTGTTTTGGGACAGCTTTAAGGTGAGAGTTGCAGCTTAAAAATAATGATATACAAGTGTTTTATAGTCATATTAAAACTGTTACGTGCCATTACTGACTTCAGAGCTTACTTGCGTATTGCTGTTGGCCATGACAAATTTGCTTTTCTGTTTGTGTGCGTTTCAGTTTAAATAAAAAGAAGTAAAAGTAGCCACTGGGCAAGCTCACTTTTCTGAATGTGTGGCATATTTAAGATGAACAAAGTTGGTAGACAACTTCAGTTCATAAAATTAAAAGTTTACCCCTTGCTACTGCTGCATAGCTGTGTCTTATTTGTTATTAAAGATCAGCTGCAAGCAGAACGAGACTAAAGATATGTATTTGATGTTTGGTTTAATTCTGTTGTTTTCAAAGAGAAGTTCATCCTGAAAGGATGTAAAATTATGAAGTTGAAACTGCTGCACAATTATCTGGAACTTTCTCAAGGATGGGAGGTAACTCATGGCATATGAACCAAATTTGAAAATTTTCTTCTGGTGTTAAACGATCAAATTATGTTGATTCTAAGTTTTTAAATTGTCTCACAACCTGTTGTTAAATGTATAAGCAACTTCACAACAAAAAACTTGTAGAATGTTCAGGAACTTTGAAGGAGGTAACTCTTGGTATCATGACAAACTGGCGAATGCTTGTACGATTAACCGTTCTCACTTGTCAAAATTAGGTGAGCACTTTTGTCTTTTATGAGTCATTCTTTCATAAATTTACAAAGCTCCCATGTGATAGTTACTTGGGCACATGTTGGCTCTTCTAACACCTGGGCGAAGCCGGGTCCTAACTGCTGGACAGACAGACAGACAGACACACACAAGCAGCCAAACACAGACGTACGGTTGGAAGACACACAGACAACAACCCGCGTCAGGATTGTTCAGGTCTATGTGCACCTTTGACAATAATTAATTATTGTCTGAAATTAAATATAACAGCCATGTTTCTGGTATCACGATTTCTTTCTTCTGCACAACTCGTACGTAACACCTGGGATCCCAAATCACAGCACGCAGTCTCAGCTTTCTCCCGCTACAGGTAAGACGAGACATCTGGGTGGCGTTGTCACAGACATTTGATCCGACAGCTACTGGCACGCAACGAAAAGTAGTTATACGTGTATTGTTGCTGTAGACAGCCTGGCACCTAACAATCCGCTGAAAACGTAACATTGGCTTTGATGGGTCATGGGATATTTACGTTTCACCACCGATTTATCTATGAAATCGCGTTGTATCTCGTCTCGACAGGGTGAATCTTACCTGGGAAACACCTGGGCAAAGCCGGGTCCTGAATGCTAGTTTTGTTATAAAAAAAATCATTGGTGGTGAACACATGTGGTAAGATTGTGGGGGTGAGACAGGAAGGACTGACTGTGCTGTATGAACGACGTGTGGTGCGAAAGGCCCGCTGCATCATCCAGGATAGTAGTCATGTGCTCGCTCACCACTTTGAGGTCCTGCCCTCAGGACGTCGCCTCCGCACTCCCAGATTCCGCACGCTCAGAACTAAGAACAGTTTTATTCCAAAGTCAATTGGCTTTTTAAATACCTAAGTTAATTAAAACTAGTATGTGTGCCGGTGAACATATGCACTGATTTCTGTGATGAATATTTTTTATATTCTTTGATGTGCACCCTTATGCTGAGTGTGATAACCCTCGAATGACTAGTCCTGTGATAAATATTGTTCAATGACATATCTAGTCCTGTGATAATGATAGTTTTTAGCGGTAAACTTTTAGCTAAAGCTGACGGCAATTTACCTATTTGGAATCATGTTACTATTCCTGTTAGTGTACATATGCGTGCGCGAGTGTAGTATGCTTCGTATGGTATTTTTATCTGTTGTCTTATTATTTGTTTTGTCTTTTAATGTGCACCACACTGAAATTTCTCTGTATGAGATAATAAAGTATTCGTATTCGTATTCGTATTCGTAAAATACATGTACGAGTACCGACTTGCAAAACAAACTGGACATCCTAATGGGTTAAGCCGTATATATATATATATATATATATATAGATATGAAGTGGGTACACTAATATTTTGCTAGTAAGCAACTTGCATCATTGTGCTTCATTTATTAATGACTAGAGGAATACCCGGCTTCGCGAGACAGAGACAGACAGCGTGGCGGTTCACCACAATCACCTTTAAAGGCGAAGTCCTGTCAAACGGGATTGAGAATTTTAGAGATTATTTCTAAGCCCTATATTATCTGTTATGGCTTCTCAAATGCCAGAACATACAGACAGACAAAAGTCGCCAGACCCCATCACAAACAGAACTCTACAATCCACAGGTGTTGCCTCCACACACACACACACACACATAGACACAGACACAGACGCCGTATATATCTATCTATATATATATATATATATATATAAATATATAGAGATAGATGACAGTGGATTGTTTGATAAATAGATTCGACCTTTGCACTTTTACAGTGAGGACAACTTACGGGTACATGCAAGGAAAGCCCACAACTTCTAAGGCGAACAACTCTGCAGAGTCTGCTGTGAAGGGCGACGGTAGTCTCCCTGTCACACTCGACCCCCTTTGAATGAACTTAGGTCCGTCCCAGGTGGAATGGGAACAGCACGAAAATGATTCAGTGGCCTGAACATTTCATGTCGAGTCCCATCGCTGTCGACGACGCCAAATGTAACCGAGTGCCAAAACACCACAATCACCTTTGAAGGCGAAGTCCACTCAAACGGGATTGTGAATAACTGTTATGGCTTCTCGAAGGAAGGCCTGAACATACAGACATACCAAAGCCGCTAGACCACATCACAAACAGAACTCTACAATCCACAGGTGTTGCCCACACACACACACAAACACACACACACACAGAGAGAAGCCGTATATATATATATATATATATATATATATATATATATGTATATCTATATCTATAAATATATAGAGATAGATGACAGTGTATTTTTCGCGTGGCTATAAATTGATTCGACCTTTTCACTTTTACAGTAAGGACAACTTACGGGTGCAATCGTGACATTCTAAAAGTAGTAACGTAGTAACGGGAATATGGATTGACGCCACACGAAGGAAGGGAGATAAACGCTGAAAACACTGGAGAAGATAAGGAAGAGTTACTGGGAATGGATCCAGAGAAAAACAGAGAAAAACCAAAATCGGTTCAGCGCTGCGCGCTGAGAGCACGTGTTGAAATATCTCATCGATGAGGTTGTGTCCGGGGTGTAGCTGAATACGGTCTCCAAATTTGAAAAAGATCCACCGAGAACTTTGGCTGTGCATCGCGGACACACACACACACACATACACAAACAGACAGACAGACAGGCACAAGTCGTATATATATATAGAAGCTATTGCAGTCCGCTGCTTACACTGCTTTTTCCCACACCCAAAACATTTTATATTTTAGGTCATTATTTCCGGGAAGTGTGGATGTGTGGCTTTGTTAAAAAACAGATATGAAAGTACAGTAAATGTATAACTCTGTGTATAAGTTGTGGTCAGTAACTTCATTTTGATTAGAACCGTTGATACGTTGGCTAGTAAAATATTTCTTTTGGCTAATAACATTTCATTCGATATGTGGGACTTTCAGGGCTGCATGTGGTGTTTTTAAATGTTCTTTGAGCCCTTTACTTAGAAGATCCAGCTCTCGTTGTTGGAGTCGGTTCTGCCTCATCTGAAATGTCAGAGTCTAGGCATCTTAGGTCCATTAAGTTGTATGACAGAAGACCTGGATCAGAGTTCTGATGAAGATTCCGGTAAGAATTCGAATTCTGGTTTGGTGACTGTGTCGGATGTGTTTCCGGTATATGTCTCAGTATACCTTCTTGAGTGTTTTTTTTTAACTTTGTTCCTGTAGAACAAAAAGAAGAACATGTTTTATTCACTTAAATATGCGCATGTTTGGGAACATAGGAAGAAACAGACTTTGAACTGGATGGATGAGGGGTCGGTATTGTTGAATTTAGTTATAATCGCTTGTTGGTTGTACGTTTGCGCCACAAGAAAAAAACGTTATGTGGCTTTAAACGCAGACTGAAAGATTAGGCATACCATCAATGTCCGGAACATATTTGAGTAGCTTACCTGCCATGCAAGACTACATTATTTTGCTTGGCACAAGTTTGTCTTCAACAGTAAATACCCCCTAAAGAGCAGCCACCTTCCAAACGCAGACAAGGACAGCACATGAAAATAATTATGACTTTTTCTTCTCGCAGTGTACGACCCAGCTGAAAGCCACCCTCCCCTCCCCCTCACTCTGACAGGCCTTACTGTCCGATCCGCCGGCTCTTCCATGTTAACAGTCACTGACCTCCGGTCAATGATGCAATCGCCGAGATCGCGGCTTTTGGTCAGTGTCTGAGAAAGCTGGTTTCCGGAAACTGTGGCCGGACCATCAGGTGCGGATCAGTTGCTTTGTAAGGGGGGGTGCACTTTGAATCGAAAGTGAATGTGATGGGCGCGAAGCGCCCGAATTTGCTAGGGGGGTCCGGGGGCATGCCCCCCCCCCCCGGAAAAATTTGTTGGCCCAAAGAAGCAAAATGGTGCCATCTGGTGCCATTTGAACTTAAAAATGGTCATAGAATCAGCTTTCCAATTTTTTTTGTTTTTGTTTTTGCTGGAGGGGGGGTGCACGTGCACCCCCCCCCCCCCCCCTCGTCCGCCCCTGGCCATGAACTGTTTTTAAGTCTTGATCAAATATTAACTGGTACACTCACAACCATTGCGTTATTCAGACCTCTCTCTCACCCTTTCTCTCTGACAGCATCATCATTTGTCAAGATCACGGAGAATGCGTGAACTATTGTAAAGTTATGAATAACAAACGATACAGTCCTGACTCGACTTACCTTTCTTTCAAGAAATCAAGCTGCTGTCGGAAAGGTCGCCATGATTATCTGCAGATGCATGCAAAGTAAATCGAACATTCTGATTGGTTCAATTATGGTATCGTCACTCTGATTGGTTCAATTATGGTATAGTCCCTCTGATTGGCTCACACAGTTACTGTGTTCTGCCGTCGCGAGTTCGAGACGTTCGTTGCACACGGGAAACGGCATACGCGTTGTGATGTCAAATCTTCGTTGAGTTGCTGTGTTCTGCCGTTGTTTTTTGAGAACTTAAATCTTTTTAAATGGACTTACTTTATGTTATCTTTGGAACTAACCGACATTGACACTTTAAATTTACTGACAAAATGCGCCCTGATGCGCACGTAATGATGACATAAAAATCTCATATTTGACAAAAATGGACTTACTGTGTTTTACAGAGGTGGGCAGACTTGTAAACAGGCGCGATGATGTTCTGTTTAAGTTAAAGTATTGGTTCTATCAACATTTTGCAGGTTTGCTTACTTGCTGATTTGGTTTTCTTTTTGGTTGTTTTTTTGCATTTTGTCTTGCTTATTTATGTCGTTGTTTGTTTGCTCGTTTGTTTATTCTATTTGTTTATCCGTGATAGAAGTTTGTACAGGACCGGTTTTAAAAAAAAAGACGTAGCTTTAAACCTCTTTCCTTGTAAAATGAATTTGTTATCATCATTATCACATGAAGGAAACATGCTTTTCATGCTTGTAAGTTAAACAAAACACTCTGGTCAATTTCAACAAAGCAGGACAATTTAGTTTATGTAGCTACTGAATGTAGATTGAGCTTGCAGAATGTTATTTGAACATCGCAACAACATCAGTGACGTCACACGTGACGTCATAGTTACAACGTAGGCAAGGTGTGGAGAATGAGCACTGTGTAATGGTCGGACAATCGGTACTTACTCGAACAAATTGTGTCATGTGAAAGACATAAAAATGAACTCTCTAAATTGTTTTGTCGTGGAACTCAGCGGTATCAGGGTCAATTCACAATTCGAAGGCAAAACATCCCTACCACACTGAGCACCAAACAAAAGAGAATGTTTCTTCAGTTCCACAGATATCATGTTAAACAGCAGTGTTTGGGCCAAAAACATGTGGGTGTTTGAAGATTTGCCTTTTTCCTGCTTACAAATTGGTTTAAATGATATGAGTATGATTTCGGTATGACGTCACAAAACAATGTGGGGTTTTGACAGCATGGTTCTCTTTAAAGCGTCAAAGAGGCGAATAAAACTAAAAAACCTTTTCACGTGTTTTACACCACTGATTTTCGTTGGAATCTTACCTAACTGGGCATACCTATTTCGTTTAAAACTGCCGCGCAGTCAGGTTGATCTAACGTGTAAAAGAGAGAGCCCACAAGGTTGAAAATGATAAGAAATCCTGGGTTTTTGAGAATTTTTGTCCTGGGTAGCCACAGTTAATATGCAATAAATCTAAAACAGCACAAAGCAATCTCTTCAAATTACAGAGGACGCTGATAAATACCCTCTTCTGTGTGCGAGCCTTATGTAGAAAAAAAAAGAACCTGAAAACAGACGTTGTAATGGTTTTCCGTGAAAACTCTTTGAACGTTGGTAACGCCACGGAAACACATGTAACATCCTCGAAATTGTGCATGCTTAGCAAGTGGTTGTATCCATATAAGTGTGTACAGTTTCAGAAACATTCTCCCCCCCCCCCCCCCCCCCCCCCACACACACACATTTTGTTTGGTCTACAGACCTCAAAACTGCCGCTTCTCAACTCTTTTGTCTTGCCTGTGTTATTGTTGGCTTCCCCTCGAGTAGCTTCCCTTGCTTCTCTGTCTTTGTCATAATGTTGTTGGTTTGTGCAGTGCAGTTGTTTTGTCAGTTATTCTCCTCTTTATCTGTTCAATCGTCTTTCTTCTTCTTTTATGTGTGTGTACTTTTGTGTTTTTGTGCCTGAAGAAGACCCTTAGGTCGAAACGTCGCTGTTATTCGTTCCGTGTTCGTCATTTTAACGTGAGTACATTGCTTTTTGGTCTCTTTATTGTTCCCTCTCACGTGCAGTCGCCATTGTTTAATTACTGAAGACATGACGTCATATTCCAACGTCATCGCTGTCGTTGCGATGTTCAAATAACATCATGCAAGCTTAATTTACGTTCAGAAACTACATAAACTAAAGTGTAGTGCTTTTTCCCGTTCACATGAAATTCACCAGAGTGTTTTGTTTTACACATTAAAAGCATGTTTCCTTCAGTGAAACGTAAACCCGACAAAAACAGTTCACAGCCGATGTTTTGTGTGAATAATCAAGAAATATGGCACGCATGACAGTCGGGGATACATTTTATCATCCAACTTGATTTTGAGGAGCAATTCATAGGATAAAATGCTTTTCAGATCAAAACCAGCACTAGCTGAAAATGTATGGTTGTGCAATCAATGGCGTAATTTGTCTAAGAAAAGCTGTATTTGGTAAATTACTTCAAGTCAAACTTATGACATTCAAAACGACGTGGGACAGAAGACACCTCCCGGTTTTAACAGATTAGCAAAGAAATGTAGCAACACTGTCACAGATGACTATCACGCCATAACAACTGTTTCGGTCAGAAACAAAAGTAGCCTCTTCACTTTTCAGCAGATCATAAAGACATTATCAGAAGATTAGGCCAAACAGTAACAAACAAACTTAGAGTGTTACACCACTGCTGGAGTAACATTTCTCCCCTCCCCTCCCTTATCTACCAACATCTTCAGCAAAAATGACATTACCTCTGACAGGCCATTTTGCAATTGTTCGTGTGTGTTAGTCAAATGGAGACGATTGTCACTGGACAGCAGTCAAAATTAATGGGACGCTTGCTTTAAATGGGGACGTCCCCTTTTAACGGTCCGTGCGAACCCATTTGACTGGATTTCAGCAGATTGAGTGACCCCATTTGACTGCTGCCTGGCATCCCTGTTAACAAACGGACTTGATTTTCACACAGATTTTACACAGATTTTTGCTCTGCAGTTTGTGGTCTGCTCTGAACTAGTTGTGGCTTTTATTATGTGACTTCAAATGACTTTACAGTAACTGTTTTCATCAGAATTAAGTTTCTAGTGCTAAGTATGACCCGCGTAGGTGACTTCTTGTTACTATTTGTTTTTATACATTTCATAATACTACCAAGATAGTGGAGAAGCTTGATATTTCTTGTCTATCTCTCTCGGACACACTAACACACACGTACAAAGTAGCCTACCATAGGTTGTGTTATTTCTGTTGAAGAAGGGGGGGGGGGGGGGGGTGATGGGGGGGGGGGGGGTGAAGAGAGTAAATGGTGAACAGTGATATCATTGATAATGGTCTGAAAAGCAAAGCCTTCTAAAAATAAAATAAGCAACACAGACTCGGATATAATAATGTTGAAGACCATGATACTACCGAGAGTGGAGAAGCTTGACATTTCTTGTTTTTGTGTGTTGTTGACCTCAGTTGCACAGAAGCTGCTTTTTTCCTTCTTTTTTTAACAGGCGGGGATAGTTAGGTCCAGATCCTCACTCCCGTGACCATTCTCTGGCTGCAAAGGTTTGACGATTGATTTGACTTCTACGGACCCTTTAGAACAAAATTAGACCCCCCTACACCTTCGAAAAATGCTGGCATTTTTCACCAGAGGCCAAAATCCAAGATGGCCGCCAGCGCTATCTGGAAAAATCAAGTTTTGAACCAAAGCACCTAGAATTATGTACAAAGACACTTTTTCGGGTGAGTTGACGACGAGGATTCCGATTCTGATATTAGTTTGACGTTACGACATCATTTGGCCCTAATAATTTAAGATGGCCACCATCCAGTAGAGCGAAAACGTAACTTTTTTCCTTCAAGCAAACATCCTCCATAAGGATCTATTGCAGTAAAGCAATTGTTGAATGCATGACAAGAGAACTTAGTACACTTCTACATAACCTCTGTAAATTAACTGTAACATGAACAGTTTTCAGTTGAAACCAATTACAAACTGTCAATAATAATCGTTTTACTCTGAAAATGGCACTTTTTCGGCCCTTTCTTTGGACAAAGATCAGTTGATACACATTTAGAAGTCACCAATTGTGCTTTTATGTCCTTCCTTTCAGTGCTATGAAATCGATGAATCAATATGACATTGGTGAGATAAATTAGTCCGAATCAGAGCATGCTGCCTCGCTAGATTCTGAATCGTCATATTCCAATGCATTCTCCCTCCTCTGTACATCGATCATCATCATCATCATCATCTTCCTCATTGCTCTCATCTTCCTCGCTCTCTTCAGCTGGCCCTTGTGCAGGTAGGTGCATAGGTAGGTGTATCGGGAGAGCAGGTTGCGTGTGGCGGACAGGGCGACAGCGACCACCCACCAGCCCGGTCGCATGCATGCATGAGTTTGACTCATTTCCGTTTGACCCTTCCTCACCCACCCTCCGCATGCTACAGTCAGCCATGCCTGCCTCTGATGAGCTGGTTGCGGATTTCAAGTCAGCCCATTATGCAGGGGAGGAAAATCTGACCAGCTTCTTGCGAGAGAGGGTGTTCAGTAAGAATACCTCCCTCCATGCACCCGTCCCTCTGAGCAAACGCTTGACGTTTGCCAAGATGCCCGACTTGGAGAAGCCCGGGGAGGAACTCAAGGCGAGAGCTGCTGAGATGGAACGGGGCGCTCTCAAGGCAGTAATCGACCTGGTTGAGGTCAGTCAACTTGTGGACCTCTCTGAGTTGTTGGAACATCGTGTTGTCGAGGAGTGTGTGGCCTTATTCAACCCAAACGGCACATACAGGAAGACACAAAAGAGCAAGCTCATCCATAGGCTCTCTCTGCAACCTGTAGAACTGCAGGATCCCTACATCGCTCTCATCGACATGGGCATGATCTGGAGGATGGCAACGCCATCAACAGAGGATCGACAGACGCAAGATGGTACCCCATACACGTGGTCAGACTACGCCCACAAGGTGTCATCCATCATCATTGCCCGTCATGGTCATGCTGAACGTATTATATGTGTGAACGACCCGTACAACGCAACATACTCAACCAAAGATGATGAGCGAGACCTGCGGGTACAGGGTCAAGCACATGTCCCCAACACCTACATGAAATTGAGCGACCCCTTCCCCTCTGCCCACGCGTTCAAAACGCTGCTGTGTAGTGTCAGCAACAAGGAGCGGCTACAAAAGCTTATATGTGACTACCTGAGAGACTTTGCACAGAGTGTTGATGCAGAGATTGTCTACTCTGTTGGCCCCCACTGCACCAACTTGTCAACCCAGCAACCATTGGAGAACTACAGCTTTGAGCAGTCTGAGGCTGACACTGTCCTCTTTTCCACATATGCAGTTCTGCGCGAATCAGGTTACAGTGGCCCTGTTGTCATTGATGCCGCTGATACGGATGCCTATGTCGCGGCTGCAGTCATCTCACAGCAGCTGCCAGGAATCCTCTGCATCAAGAGGAAGCAGGAGACGGTCTTCTGCCGTGGCCTGGTGACTGACGAGATGGCAGACTGTATTGTGCAGCTTCACTGTGTGACAGGCTGTGATGCCAACTCAGGTTTCTACAGCAAGGGTAAGACGTCAGTGTTTGACCGGGTTGCAAAGAGCGCTGTGGCCCGACGGCAACTCTTGAAGTGCGGAGATAGCCTTGACCCTGAGGAGGAGGTGCTAGAGGAGCTCTTCCAATTCACGCGACATGCAATCTATGGCGACAACAAGAGTAGCACCATGGCTGAGGCCCGTGCAGCAAAGTGGAAGGCACTGAAAAACAAAGCATTCATCCGTCTGCCTCCAGATGCAGACAGCCTACGCCAACACTGCCTCCGTGCAAACTACTTGGCATATCTAGTGCGTCATCCCTTCCTGAAGAATCACCCCACGCCACTTGGAAACGGCTGGTAGCTGGTGTGTGTGTGTGTGTGTGTGTGTGTGTGCACTTCGCGTGCTGGGCGACCTAATTTTAGCACCCTAGGCATTTGAGTTCACTGGGAAAATTGTCAGAGTTAGTGGCTTGGTGGCCAAAGTGATCAGGGTTCGATTCCCGGCATGGGCGGTCTATTTATGTTTTTTTAATTCTTGTTTACTATTGTTTATTATTAACATTTTAATGTTTTATTATACTCTAATAATTTTTTTAATTGTGTAAAATATTTTTTTTATTTTTTTTTTTTTTTTTTTTTAAATCTAAGTGATCCGGGTGGAAAGCGATTCGTCTATGGCCAAAGTGATCGGGGTTCGATTCCCGGCATGGGCGGTCTATTTTTTTTTTTTTTTTTTTTTTAAATTCTTGTTTACTATTGTTTATTATGAACGTTTTAATGTTTTATTTTACTCTAATAAATGTGTTAATTGTGTAAAATAAATTAAAAAAAAAAATTTTTAAATCCAAGTGATCCGGGTCCAATTCCCGGCATGGGCGTTCTATTTTTTTTTTTTTAATTCTTGTTTACTATTGTTTATTATGAACGTTTTAATGTTTTATTTTACTCTAATAATTTTTTTAATTGTGTAAAATGAATAAATATTTTTCTTTTTTTTAAATCCACGTGCACAAGACAAAAACTTTCATACTGGCGGAGCGAGCCAGTCTTAAGAGTACTCGGGTCCAGGGCCAGCGTTTTTTATTATCAAAAAGCAGAACATTGTTTTCTTTGGATTGCATGAACATACGCCGGATATCTTTATTATAAACAAGGTACCAGCAGTCTGGACAACATTGTGTTCTATCATCAGTAAAGATATATACCCACTTTTACCTTAATCTACTCTAAGATAACAGCCACTTATTAACACATCAGCAACTACTGCGATCCCACACTTAATCCATTTCTTACAAAATAACACATTATTTCGGTACATAATCTTTTTATATTTAGTCAAGTTTTGACTAAATATTTTAACATCGAGGGGGAATCGAAACGAGGGTCGTGGTGTATGTGCTCTCTGTCTGTCTCTGTCACTCTCCCCCCTCTCTCTCTCTCTCTCTCTCTCTCTCTCTCTCTCTCTCTCTCTCTCTCTCTCTCTCTCTCTCTCTCTCTCTCTCTCTCTCTCTCTCTCTCTCTCTCTCCCTCTCTCTCCCTCTCTCTCCCTCTCTCTCGTGCTCTGCTTGTACCAACACACACACAGACACTGGCACACACACACACACACACACACACACACACACACACACACACACACACACACACACACACACACACTTACCCACAGAGCCCGGCTCACCTTCGGTGTCTTTAGAGAAATTTCAGAAGCCATTGCAAAGAAAGAACTTGTGAAAACTAAAGGAGAAGAAGGTTGAGGCAGTTACAAAATGCTAACACACAAGACGGGCGCAGTGGCTTGGTGGTAAGACGTCGGCCTCCTAATCGGGAGGTCGTGAGTTCGAATCCTGGTCACTGCCGCCTGGTGGGATCAGAGTGGAGAATTTTTCGATCTCCCAGGTCAACTTATGTGCAGACCTGCTTGTGACTTAACCCCCTTCGTGTGTACACGCAAGCACAAGACCAAGTGGGCACGGAAAAGATCCTGTAATCCATGTCGGAGTTCGGTGAGTTATGGAAACACAAAAATACCCAGCATGCCTACTCAACGAAAGCGGAGTGAAGCTAACTATGCTCTCAAGGTATAGTGTGGGGAACCCAAATGGGCAAACGAGCTCACACGTAACCAGAACATTCAGGAACGCTGAAGAAGAAGAAAAAGCTACCACACTTGCTCGTGATATTGTCTCTGTAGTAGCAAACATTAGATATAAGATAAAACAACATTTGAATGTTGTGTATCAACCTTTAAAACTGTCCTTGGAGCCGTTTTTTAGGAAATAAACGAATAAAACGTTGCGCTGATTTGAACCCATTTCAGACTCGACGATGTCGCTGATCGGTATCATACCATGCCGCCGATTGTCATCTTGCGATTTCAGCAGAACCTACATTGTTTTTTAAAATGCCAACTAACTAGACCTCTGCCAGGTATAGGACGCACAGACATGATCAAGAAACGACCAAAGAAAAACTCACAGGAAATATTTTGCTTCTGTCTGTCTTCGTTTGTCAAAAAAACACGAGAACACGATGGAAAATAGCATAGGAAAGCACTACCTGAGGCTTATTTGCTATCATACTGCGTGCATAGGGAAGTAAATCTCGTAAAATGTAATAGGGATGTGCACTGATATCTTTTACAGCTGTATATACAATAAAGTTTTGTTAGTGCTTTTTTGGACGGTTTTCTGAGGATACCCTCGTTTTTTTGATGACGTCACAGCATAGACACAGGGCCGCTGATCGGTTAGCGTGCTACGTTGGGTATACGGGTGTGCAGTGTTTTGCTTTGTGCAACTCAGCTCTCGTTGCTGGCAAGGTGCAGATACTTCCTTTTTGACTGCAGTAATAACTGTTTTTAATTAAACAAGAGATCTCTGAGACAGTTGGTGGTTGCACTTTAGAGTGCAGTGAACAAGTCGTGCGTGATGTTCTTTGCCCTCATATCCGTCTTTACGGTGACAGCTTATTGTGAATGTGATGATATACATATAATTATGGAGGTAAGATATGACTCATATTATTTTAGTTAAGTTTCCACTAAATGTTTCAAAATAGACTGTAAAATAGGCTGTGAATCGAGAGGAGGCTTGTGACGTGTGTGTTCGCGTGAGTGTGCGTGTGTGTGTGTCTGTCTGTCTGTCTGTCTGTGTGTGTGTGTGTGTGTGTGTGTGTGTGTGTGTGTGTGTGTGTGTGTGTGTGTGTTTTTGTGTGTGTGCAAAGCGATTCCGAAAACACTACTGGACCGATCTTAATGATGCTTTACATACAAACTCTGCCAGATGATATCCCCAGAACATTTGTTTTCATTTTTTGTCTCACGTAAGTGTAGCCTGTGTTCTCGTAAACTTTGTTTGTCTGTGTGTTCGTGTGTGCGTGCTTGCGTTCGTATGTGGTAGACATTTTAACATGTGACTGAACACCGAAATAATCATTTCACATCGTCATATACTGAATTCAACAATATATAGATAGGCTTTGTTTACTCTGAAAATGTACTGAGAATTTAAAAACAAATGATAATTACGCACTACTATAGACGAGCTGGACCCGTCTTAGCCTTCGGTTTAAGGCTACCAAAGCCTGATATAGTACATGTTGTCTTTTTTACATTTAGGCAAGTTTTGACTAAATTAATAGACGAGGAATCGAGACGAGGGTCGAGATGTAAACTTGGCCAAAACATTATTGCAACAATTTTCGCACGCTCAGAAAAGCGTTAAACCACAATCCATTTTAATTGAACTTTATATGCTGGGAAAGGTAATTATGTCTACTAATAATAATAAAGTGTATTTATATTGCGCCTATCCCTTACAAAAAACAAAAATATTTGGCTCTAAGCGCATTACAACATGTGTAGGGACTTGGTACAATTAAATTTGACAAATACAATAACACAATATACAGTCGGTCTTTTGGGTAAAAATGGGAAAAGCAGCTTTGACATTTAAACACTGCTACTAAACAAAATCCTACAAGTAGGCCCCCTATGTCTCCTTGTGCTCGCCTTCATAGGCGAGAATTTGTATGTTCGTTTTCAAAATGCAATCTTTGCGTGTTTGTTGAATCGTCACTCTCCTCCTTTTCTTCTTCACTCTCATTCCCCTTCTTTTCCTCTGACTCTTTCCTTTTATCCACCTCTGTTCCTTCTTCAGCCCTTCTGTACTTATCCTCTTCTGTTCCTTCCCTTCTTTCGTTCTTCACCTTCTGTTGGCCTCTTTTGGATTGGCAGTGCACGGCCATTCCCTCTGAGGCCTGCTGTCTTGAGCACTTTCTTCTTTCTTATTTGCAAACTCTTTTTGCCTGCTCTAGCTTCTTCTCTCTTATACCACTCCGTAGACTCATACGCAGCGGTGTGTTGCGTGCCGCACGGGTGTTTGCACCCCGCACGCTGGAGCGGTAAGTTGAGTGGGGTTTGTGTCTCGATAAAACAGCTTCTTCTATAAACATTTCGTAACTTTGCACATTAAGATATGTCTTGTTAGATCTGTTAGTGTTTCTTCTACACGCCGATGTACTTTTTGGGTGCATATTTTGTATATTATAGCCGTGATTCTGTAAAATATCACGCCTGTAACTGCACAGAAGCAAATTTCGTAGCATTCGCAACAAATTACTGGTGTAAACTCTAATGTGAAGAACTGCCATCAGTTCCACAAAAACCTGAACCTTTCTGCAGAGCTGAGGCCGAGTTTCAAGCTTCTAGGACCTTGCAGACAGCGAAAAGCATTCGGAGAATGAGAATTATCCTACAACTTCTGTGTTTGCCCCCCGAAGCTGCCGTGTTTCGCCCCCGCAGCTGCCGTGTTTGCCCACCGTTTGTGTTTGACCACCGACCCTGCACACTCATGTTTATGTCCTCTAATTGGCTTGGAGCTATTTTGCAGGAACCATGGAGAGTTACTATGGGGCAGTATCTCTACCTGCTGAACCAAAAAACAGAAACCGATGATCTTTTCTCCTTCTTCTTCGCAGGGTAGCGCAGTCGGTAGCACGTTGGACTTGTAACCTAAAGGTCTCGGGTTCGATACCCCGGTCGGGCGACCCCATATGAATGAATGAATGAAAATTTATACTGCGCATTAAGGCGATTGTAAAGTGATGAAAGCTAGTGATGTGCATAAAAGGTCGCGCTAATGGGATGCATCTGTAAAATTTCAAAACAAGCAGCCGTTTTCAGTTGTTATGTACCTGCGTAACGCACTGTATTCTTTGACTGTTAAAGTTAAAATAACGGGTAAGTGCGAGATTTGTTAAATCTCTAGCTCATGCCTCTCAGATTTTGGAGAAATTCACGTTTGATTTTTAGATCTAGATCTAAATCTTTCCACACTTTAGCATCGCCTTAATATTGCAACTCGACGTCGGCGGTGAGAGGGTAACAGGTATTGTTTATAAAAACACATTTTATAATATTTGTGTGTTTCAGCACGTATGGATTATACATGCTACCAGTGTGGAACAACTTTTGCCATCTTCCATGAAATTATCCCCCATAACGTCAATGAACACCCCGATAAGCAGCTCAAAATTAGAATTTTGACCGTCAACGGTAACACTGGGAAACAATCGTATGCAGGGCACAATTATAAAGTCATTCCGGCAGATGTTCTGAAAGGCGGACAAAGAATAGTTGCAAAGGATTCGCACAATATTGTTCTCATTTCAAATGACGATTCTTCAATTGAGGAAGATCTTACAGAAGCAAATGCACAACTTTCTTTCTTTATTTATTTATTTGGTGTTTAACGTCGTTTTCAACCATTCAAGGTTATATCGCGACGGGGAAAGGGGGGAGATGGGATAGGGAAAAGGGGGGAGATGGGATAGAGCCACTTGTTAATTGTTTCTTGTGCACAAAAGCACTAATAAAAAAATTGCTCCAGGGGCTTGCAACGTAGTACAATATATTACCTTACTGGGAGAATGCAAGTTTCCAGTACAAAGGACTTTACATTTCTTACATACTGCTTGACTAAAATCTTTACAAACATTGACTATATTCTATACAAGAAACACTTAACAAGGGTAAAAGGAGAAACAGAACCGTTAGTCGCCTCTTACGACATGCTGGGTAGCATCGGGTAAATTCTTTCTCGTCCCAACCAATATGGGACTCCCCCTAACCCGCGGGGGGTAAATGCACAACAACAGGTTCAGAAACTGTTGCCAGACGTATTTACCCAACTAAAAAGAAGTGGACAGTTTTTTTTTTTTTGTTTTTTTTTTGTTTTGTTTTTTTAAATCTCAGTTGCATGCAGGCTGCTTCAACCCTTTCTTTTTTGCCTTTTTTTGTTTTGTTTTTTGTTGTTGTTGGCGGGGAGCATCCTTCTTCATTGATCTTTTTATTTTTTTTTTTTTTAAAGTAATGTTTTTACTATGACATTAACATTACTATATCTAAATGTATTTTAAACAACTTTTCTATATAACAATTCCCTCTCAAAAATGCATACAATATCCAGAGGGGAGCCATATCTATAAATACCAACACACATTTTGGCTATCACCATCAAATAATTCACATAACTTATTAGTGCCTTGGAACTTTGTGAATTTTCAAATACGCCCAAAAAAACTTCCTCTACGGTAATTTTAATAATCATATTATATTTACAATTCACTTTATCCTCAACGCATTTCCAAATGGACATAATTTTCGGGCAAAAGTAAAAAAAAAGTGCATTAAACTACTCACTTAT
>NC_090253.1:8308926-8311426 GCF_037325665.1 Littorina saxatilis
TCCCATAAACTGAATGCGAGTACACTACTGTCCATATCATTTGATCGATCGGTGGTACTTTGTATAGGCATCCCGTGGCAGCCTGTCAAACAAGGTCACCCCTGAAATCGACCTGACAAAATCCAATGCCCCGTATTTTAAAATCTGCAAAAAATCAGAATGTGCACTTACCAAACACTTCTGACTACCATTGGAAAGGCCATTCAGTTTCCTGTTCAGAGCATTTTGTTTCATTTAGTATTTGTGTAGCCTTTTGTCAAAGGCGGTAGGTGTCAACCGTTTCAGAGGCCAAAAAAGGCACGTTTCGCGGCCATTTTTGAGGGGGTCCTCCACTGAGAGAGCCATTTCTGCTCAAGTTCCCAATAAATTGCTTTGAAAATTTCAGAAGTTCTGACCAATATGCTGACCAGAATGTGAACGTGTATATCAAGCGTGTCGTATTACGTAACTTTTTCGAAAGATCTAAACATAAAATAATTACGCACTACTATAGACGAGCTGGACCCGTCTTAGACTTCGGTTTAAGGCTAGCGAAGCCTGATATAGTACATGTTGTCTTTTTTACATTTAGGCAAGTTTTGACTAAATTAACATAGACGAGGAATCGAGACGAGGGTCGAGATGTGTGTGTGTGTGTGCGTGTGTGTGTGTGTGTCCCCAGACCATTTTTTTCCTTTTTTGATAAATGTCTTTGATGACGTCATATCCTGCTTTTTGTGAAAGTTGAGGCGGCACTGTCACACCCTCAGTTTTCGATCAAATAACTTGACATTTTGGTTGAGCAATCTTCAACAAAGCCCGGACTTTGGTATTGCATTTCAGCTTGAATGCTTTACAATTAGTTAATGAGTTTGGTCATTAAAAATCTGAAAATTCTTATAAAAAAATGTCCCGCGCATGTATGTGTATAAATGTTAATACTTAGATGCTTTGTGTGTATTTATGTTATTGATTTTTCTCTCCACTGACTCTTTTGAAACACGCAGTTACTATGTTCAGCCATCGGAAGTTCGTGTTTGTCATACACACAGAGGAAAACGGTACGCGCGTTGTGAGGTCACAATCTACGTCAGTTGCTGTGTTCTGCCGTTGTTTTTGGAGAACTTAAATTTGTTTAAATGGACTTACTTTATTAGAACTAAGACGCTAAACATCCTGGAAACTCAAAATTTACAGACAAAATGCGGGCTAGTGAGCTCATTATGATTGCCTACAAATCTCATTTTTGAAAAAATGGACTTACTGTGTTTTTTCAGAGGTGGGCAGTGTTGTGGCTCTTGTTGCCATTTCCTATTTAAAAATGGGGAAAAAATCGAACTATTTGCAAACTTCGGCATTTGAACCTCCGTTGTTAAGTACCGTACGATAGTAATGTAATCATTTAATTTGTCAGAAATCACAACAATCACAGGAGTATGTATCAAACTGAGGATGGTCGATCGAAGTATCCTACTCCTTTATCGTCCCGGTACTATTACTATTATTATTCACGACAAGGAATATTACAATTAGAAGGCCGCACCGCCTCAAACCCCGCTAAATAGTACACAAAACATTCCCTGCTTAAAAATGTTAAAGCATACGAAGTATCCACAATTGAGCTGCGTCGAAGTTCACACACACACACACACACAAATTCAATTTGTCTTTGTTGAATGTTCATGTTGTGTTCGTATGATCTTTGAAGCGGCTTACCCGCACGGATCAAGTTCCTATCAATAATACTATCGTTGCACTCTGTTTCTGTGTCATTTGTTCACATACTGTTTATCTACCTTTTGTGTGTCCGGTGAAAAGCAAAATAACGCGACAATGTTTTATGCCTAGATTACAAACAATGTTTGGGAATCGATCGACACAAAATGTATACAACAAATTACGCCATTCAGTCGACGTCATCAGGCCAACTTGTTATGATAATTTATCAGCAAAAGTTGCCGGTAGAAGGCAGAGGCTGGGTTCACGAAAGTGCGCTGCCAACACGATTTACCGCAACTTTTTTCCTTGCCGAAAATTACGCTGTATGAGCGGAAACGTCAGGCGTACGAACGGTATAGCCGAAATCAGTTGACACACCGGGGATATAGAGACAGACAGAGACAGAAAAAGAGGTACAGAGAAAAAGAGAGAACGAGAAAACAAGGATACAAAAAATGAAAGAAAGCAGAACGAGATAGCTGGTGAGTTGACTAATACAACATAACAGGAAGCAAAAGAGGACAGAAGTGTGTTTGAGGACAATTTTAAGGATTCATGAAAAGCTGACAGGGAAAGTTGCTTATTTCCTTGTCTGGTAAAGCCGAATTAATTGCAAATTGGCCAAGTGAACAAAAGACACTGACACTGACACTGATTTTATTGTGTAGGCCGACGACCCATTCACAAACATGGTGAAAAACAGACGTGATTGCAAAAGGATTGCACGCGACAATCATGGAAAGGAGCATACAAAATTAATACACACACACACACACACACACACACACACACACACACACAC
>NC_090253.1:8316426-8371426 GCF_037325665.1 Littorina saxatilis
AAAGAAAGGAATGCTTTAAAAACAAGAATTTGACTTTACCAGCCACACACAGACTCAGACATAACCTGAAATTTAGGAATGTCTGTGACACAAATGTCAAAATGACGGTCCCCCAAAAAAATTCCCAGCAATTTTATTTAATAATTGTGGTTTCCACTTCATTTTGTCCCACAATAGACAGCAACCACCGTGACCCGAATCCCAATAATACGGATGACACGGATGCAGGAGAGAGAAGTGATGAAAGATGCTGAAAGGGATACGCCTGAGTACACACACTTGAAAGGAAAGGAAGAAAGAAAAAAAGAACAAGAAAATAAATTAAAAAAGAAAGCAAAGACGAATGGGGAAAACCACACGAGAAATGCGTAAATGTTTTTTTTGGGAAAAAATAACTACAGCAAACAAAAAAGTAACCACCAAGAAAAACCCACAAAAAACAGACCGTGATTAAAATCGCATTCCACGTTTTTACATTTAGTCAAGTTTTTTTCAATTTTTCGATAAATGTCTTTGATGACGTCACATCCGGATTTTTGTAAAAGTTGAGGCGGCACTGTCACACCCTCATTTTGATTGAAATTTTTGTAAAGCAATCTTCGACGAAGGCCGGACTTCGGTATTGCATTTCAGCTTGGTGGCTTAAAAAAATAATTAAAAATCTGAAAATTGTAATAAACAACTTTTTTTATATAAAACGATCCAAATTTACGTTCATCTTATTCTACATCATTTCCTGATTCCAAAAACATATAAATATGGGTTTTTTGGATTAAAAACAAGCTCTGAAAATTAAAAATATAAAAATTATGATCAAAATTAAATTTCCGAAATCGATTTAAAAACAATTTCATCTTATTCCGTGTCGGTTCCTGATTCCAAAAACATATAGATATGATATGTTTGGATTAAAAACACGCTCAGAAAGTTAAAACGGAGAGAGGTTCAGAAATGCGTGCTATGCAGCACAGCGAAACCACTACCGCGCTAAACAGGCTCGTCAGTTTCACTCCGTTTTGCACAAGCGGTGGACTACGGTCATTGTGAAAAAATGCAGTGCGTTCAGTTTCATTCTGTGAGTTCCACAGCTTGACTAAATGTAGTAATTTCGCCTTACGCGACTTGTTTTTGTTTGGCGGAGAGGACAGTGTCAGCTGATTATACGTTATTTGCGTGTTTGACCAAAATATGACATTTTACACAGATCGAGACAGTCATTGTTCTCCGAGACCGCGATAGCGGCGAGATCTGTGTAAAATGTCATATTTTGGTCAAAAACGCAAATAACATTTATGTATCGATCGAATTCCTTTCACTGTTTCAGGTACTATGACTTTGTTGTTGTTTTGACGATTGAACGAGCCCGGGCACACACACATGCAATCAAACACACAAGCTTCATATTTGGGCGTTTCAGGTTGACCGAAACTTCAAAGGAACTACAAAACACACGTCATGTACTGACTTTGTTGTTGTTTTGACATTGAACAGCACACACACATGCAATCAAACACATGACGTGTGTTTTGTAGTTCCTTTAAAGTTTCGGTCAACCTGAAACGCCCAATTATAAAGTTTTGTAGGCCTCTGACGTCACATGACTCAAAGAAGGGAAATCCAATCTCCAATCGATACATAGAGAATACTACATGGCTTGCTGTGTCGTACCAGATTTACACGAGTTGTTTTTTTAAATATTGAACTGCGAGCGAAAGCGAGCTGTTCACTATTTGAAAAAGCAACGAGTGTAAATCTGGTACGGAACAGCAAGCCATGTAGTATTCTGTTTATCCTACATACTGTACTTACGTGTATTTTACTGAAAATGTCGAGGCAGCTAAATTGAAGACGCTTGTTTTGGAACCTCCATCTCTTCTAAAGCCTCGTGCAATCTATTACGTCAAAGCAAAGAAACGTCACTCTGAAAGTGTGGCGTGACGTGTTAGTTCTAAAGATTCATCTAGGGTAATTAGCGAGCGCAATTTGTGTTTCTATAATGACGTTTGTCTCGGTGACTTTGGCATCATAAGCAGTGGAAAAACAGGTCCCTGCCAGACTTGCTTGACATGACCTCATTTACATGATATACACACGTGTGATTTGAACGATTATTATCTCACGGGTGTCTCTCTCACGTATGTAGGATAAATAAGCAATTATCCCCGAGTACGCTAGTACAAGGGTCCAGCAGACTTTAATTGTGTGTCTGTCTGTGTGTGTGTCTCGACTTAACAGCTTATTGCTGGGAAACTACTGGGCGCAGTTCGTTCAAAAGTTGGTACACTAACTTGATAATAGGTCTGATTGATCGTATTAAAACTTCATAATGTTACCTGGGACCTAAATGCGAAATAAACCACAAAAAACGACTTGGCGGTGGGAGGAATTCGCGGTGCAACAGCCAGCCAGGCAGTCTGATAGAACGGTGCAAGGTCTCGGCAAACCAAGACTATGCCATACTCGTAGCAAAGCCGCCGAAAAGTGACGTAAGAAAATAGAATGTCGTCTTTTGATTTGGAACGTGACGTGTTTTAGAATGGAGATGTGGTAGTGTGTGTGTGTGTTAGGGAGGCCCACTGCCCTAAGCGTGAATAGTGCACAGAAGGCATTTTTTAGAATGCTGTAAACAGCTTCAAAATTAAGCAATGTTCTTATAGTTCAGGTTTGAAATGTAAAAGTACTTATAGAATTGCTGTGCAAAGTTTGAAGCCTGTTAGAATTATACATTTGGAGGTATTGGACTGTAAAGTCAGGCAAATATGCTATTTTTTCACAACTGGGAAGTTCTGTACAGGGCGACAAATTAAAACAAGAAGGGCAAAGCCCATACGACTCACATGCTTGACCTTGACCTTTACATGACCTTGACCTTCAGGGTCAAGGTCAAATAACTAAACCTAGTAATGACATCATACACTAAGAACTGCTTTAGACATTTTTCCTACCAAAATACAATGTGACCTTGACCCAAGGTGAAGGTCATCCAAGGTCATGCAACACAAAGCTGTTCATTCAAGACATAGGAAGTACAATGGTGCTTATTGGCTCTTTCTACCATGAGATATGGTCACTTTTAGTGGTTCACTACCTTATTTTGGTCACATTTCATAAGGGTCAAAGTGACCTTGACCTTGATCATATGTGACCAAATGTGTCTCATGATGAAAACATAACATGTGCCCCACATAATTTTTAAGTTTGAAACAGTTATCTTCCATAGTTCAGGGTCAAGGTCACTTCAAAATATGTATACAATCCAACTTTGAAGAGCTCCTGTGACCTTGACCTTGAAGCAAGGTAAACCAAACTGGTATCAAAAGATGGGGCTTACTTTGATCTATATATCATATATAGGTGAGGTATTCAATCTCAAAAACTTCAGAGAAAATGGGGAAAATGTGAACAATAGCTGTTTTTTAGGCAACATTTATGGCCCCTGCGACCTTGACCTTGAAGCAAGGTCAAGATGCTATGTATGTTTTTTGGGGCCTTGTCATCATACACCATCTTGCCAAATTTGGTACTGATAGACTGAATAGTGTCCAAGAAATATCCAACGTTAAAGTTTTCCGGACGGCCGGACGGACGGACGTCCGGACGGACGGACGGACGGACGGACGGACGGACGACTCGGGTGAGTACATAGACTCACTTTTGCTTCGCATGTGAGTCAAAAAGCAAAAAGAAATGACCTTTTCGGTTTTATTTTATAAAACAGATTGCAGCAACCACAAATGTATCACAGTTGAACCAATAAATGCAATAAAAAGAGTTTTATAGCCGATTGCAATTTTAGGCTATATTGACGTCATCACACGAAATTTAAAAAACGCGAACAAGCAAATCTTCAGTGGTTTTACAGGTAAATATGTCATACGATATATCAAATTGAAGATCTCTTTGTGTACAATCTAGCTGTCATACTTTTGATGCTGTATAATCAAAACTTTACAACTTAAGCTTGAAAATCAATATTTTCAAAAATAATAAATTTAAAATAAAAACTATAAAATGTATTAATGTTCCGCAATGTCAATCTTTAAAAACATTTGTAACCTCACATTTTAGCATATTTCCACACATTGAATGATAATAATTTTACTTCCAAACAAGAAAACACTAACTACAGCACAAGTTTGCAGTTATGCGTTATATTTTAATCTGCCTGACTGAAAATGTGTGCGTTTCTTCCTTAACCTGTATATCCGCGATCATATAGCAAATTATGTGTATGTAAGTGTGTATATATCCATGTATGCAGGTATGTATGTGTGTATGTATGTATGTATGTATGCTTATGTGAATATCTCTCTCTTTTTCTCTCTCTCTCTCTCTCTCTCTCTCTCTCTCTCTCTCTCTCTCTCTCTCTCTCTCTCTCTCTCTCTCTCTCTCTCTCTCTCTCTCTCATACACCCCCACACACACAATATCTGTTATCCTTGTTGCGGTGCAATTAAGATGAGGTATCCAGCATGACAAAATCCCCAGCAATGCAATAATGACACAAACAACAGATTTTCAACAACAAAACTTTCACAGCAAAACAGAAATTGTCTAATCAATGAAATGTAACAAATACAATTGCAGAACAGAACAAAGAAACATTTAAAATATAACATCAGGTATTTAGCGCCAAAAAGTCAGATCATTAGTTATGAGAAGCAATTAAGAACAATAAACAATTCAGCGCCATAAAAGTCATTTGAAGTCATCAGTCACACTTTACTGAATTTCAAAAATCGTCGGGAAATGAATTCAGCATTATAACAATACCATCAATACACACACAAGCATGAAGATGAAACAGAACAGACCGAAATTGTAGCACAGAATTGAATTCTGCAAACATATCGCGATCAAAGAAGAACACCAGGTGACTAAGTGTATTAAAGCTATCGTTAAACAGACATTACACATTCAATGAGATGTACCTACAGATCAGGTAATTCGTGCTACAAAACCCAGTGCGGATCATAGTCTAAAAGACATCGAGATATTACTAAATTATACAGTACTTCAGCGCCATACTTCTCTTCTTCTTCTTCTGCGTTCATGGGCTAAAACTCCCACGTTCACTCATGTTTTTGCACTAGTGGGTTTTTACGTGTATGGCCGTTTTTACCCCGCCATTTAGGCAGCCATACGCCGCTTTCGGAGGAAGCATGCTGGATATGTTCGTGTTCCTATAACCCACCGAACTTCTGACATGGATTACAGGATCTTTTCCGTGCGCACTTAGTCTTGTGCTTGCGTGTACAATCCCCGGCGAAAGAAACGCAACGCATTCGCGCCCATTGTTCCGAGTGATTTTTCGTCATTTTCAAATTGTCGTAAAATGTGAACCAGATAAGATAAATCAAAACGAAAAACAGATTCGTAGAGGATATTTTACTGGCTCTACGACAAATGCATAGTATTTAATCGTTTTTATCTTTTACTTGTTCATAAATTGTGTTATACAGGGTAGGGGTCAAGCGAGTCGTGATTGCAGGCAAACGTGTCTCTTCAACATGCTACACAAATCGTAAAAATGAATATTTTTTTTAACAAGGTAAAGACATTTTTGGAGGAAATTCATTTCTCAACAACACAATTTAATTAGAATTATTCGCCAAAGCGTTTAAGACTAAAAATGTTTAAGCAAAGATCACGTAGACATTTGGCCACAAATAGCACCTGTTTCATCACGTCGATTCCGTGCGAATGAGCTTTTGCCAAACAACCCTTTGTAACACTGTCAAAGTGATCTTTGATAATATTTTGAAGTCTTAAACAATAAGCCATTAGCAGGTCTGCACATAAGTTGACCTGGGAGATGGAAAACATCTCCACACTTAACCCACCAGGCGGCCGCGACCGGGATTCGAACCCTCGACCTTCCGATTAAGGTTGAAACGCTACCTTTTGTTGGAGTAACCCAAGATGCACGCTTGACTTGGAAGAAGCCACATATTGCAGCCACAAAGGCAACAGCGATTAACAAATTCGCACTAACGGAATGAGAGCGAAGACATATGTGTCTATGTGCACGTGTGTCTGTCTGTATTCATGTGTGTGTGTATGTTTGTGTTCGTGTGTGCGTGAGTATGTATGCATGTGTGTATGTGTCTGTCTGTCTTTGTGATTCTGGATCAAAATGTATGTGTTTGAGTTTGTGTGTGTGTGTGTGTGTGTGTGTGTGTGTGTGTGTGTGTGTGTGTGTGTGTGTGTGTGTGTGTTTGTGTGTTTTGTGAGAGAACGTTTTACCGAGAATTTACTTTGCAAAGCGAGTATCTACAGCTAGGTTACATACAGCTAGGTTACTGCGAAAAGGGCTTCTGTGTGCTGATCGGTCCTGTGAAGCAATCCATGTTGCAGTGAGGTAGCTACGTGTTTTGTCCACGTGTTTTAAACCGGAATGTCATTGTCCCCCAACAAACCTTCTCCTTGGGTCTGTTAATTTTGCTGGGTCACGGGGTCCTGCGTGTCGTCAATAGCCTGTTTCTGATAATAATACTTGTGGCGAAGGCGAGTCATATATGTAAGCAAAATTGCTGTTCTTGTTAGATCTGTTCACTATAACTGATGGATCTATTCAAGGCCGCGTCGCGGAGAAAAAAAATCATTACCACAGTTGGAAGGCTCGGTTATTCTTTTTAAAGATGTTGCTAATTCGTTGATCTAACTTTGGTGGGGAGTTGACAAACCTAAAATTATAACATATTTTCCTGTGACATTTCACGGCATGCCTAGCCTTGATTCAGCCTTCGGCGGTGAAACAGTTGAAAAGCGTTTTAATTTAATCGCTAGGCGAAGTCCAACAAATCTACATCAGGATGAGAACAGACTTCTGCATAGATCTTTTCCAGAGATCTTTCACTACACAATATATTTTCTGTTTAAAATAAGTTTTCTTTGCGAGCTCGTGGAAAATAGGCGATAATTTCGAATTTCGGCTTGTCGCGACGTCAAGTTTTTCACTGTGCATCTGATACCGCGGTGCGTCCCGCTACTGAACACTGCGTAACTGATTCTAGTGGGGCTCCTATGTTGCAAAATCATTCAAATCATGCAACAAACACCAAATTTAGCAAATATGAAGAGTTTTATGTGCTTAACAAAACCTGATACAGAGCCATCGCGAAAAAGAAAAAATGGGTAGTTTTTAAACAGTTTTTCAAAATGGCCGCCAGTGTAAACGGTTGGGTATGTTAGGCATATTTCACTTCATGTGATTAACAGCAAATATGGTGTAAATGGACATTTGCTTTTGCTTAACAAAACCTGATACAGAGCCACCGTGAAAAAATTAAGAAATCAGTAGTTTTTTTACAATTTTCAAAATGGCCGCCAATAAAAGGGTATTTAGGCATTTTTGATGCTACAAGACATTCTCTTGCAATAGAAACTAACACAAACACATTTTTAAACAAAACAATACATGTATTGTTGGTGCAGAGAATGATTGGACGGTGTGGGTGGCAGGGTTGAAGAATTTGTGGATTACCTAAACTGTGCAAAAATAAATATATTGCACCAATTTTCATACCAAAACGAAAACATTCATTCCTGTGCCGTTATAACTTATATTCAATGTATGCTATTGAGGGCACTCAACTTGGCTAACTGGAACACTTTTAAGATAAAAGGTGGCCTTTACATGGGTTATTTGACCGCCGCCCAAATAAGGGTACCCCCAAAATAAAACTGATAAAAATGTAATGTATCAACTCAAAAGTCGACTAAAATTCATAATCGCTGTATTTCGAAAACGTTGTTTGTTCTCATGTGTTTACACAACTAGCACATTCCGGCAAGTGTCTATACTCAAAAGAAACTTTGGCAGTACTTGAAACAACCATCTGTCATATATACATGCGAAGTCAAAAATATGTGCGATGTAAGTCAACAAACCTGTGGCAGTTTTTAAAATATTATTTCGTGAAGATTTGAAAGTGTACTCAAACGGTTGAACTACGCCTCGTGCGTAGACACACATTCCTGAAAGTTTCAACGCAACCCACTTGGTCATTGCTAAAATACATGGATTTTAGTTGACTTGGGTATCCCTCAAATTTGACACATAAACATCTCATCCGTGAGATCGACACATACATCAGTAGGTACAATGGCACAACACTAGAAATATGCAAGATGGCGAAATAAAACAACCTGTTCTGGATGGATAATCAAGTTGACTTTCTCTTCGTATACAACAGTGACCCAGTTGTGCCTCAGGAATTGTCGTCGGCTTTTTAAAAGGTACCCGAAGTTTTTGTCACATCTCTTTGTCACGTCAAGGGTATCCTTATTTTGACGGCGTAAATGATGATGTTAAAAAAAAATGTGCCAGATAGCGAAGATGCGAGCCTTTAATGGCATAGACAGTTTGAATAAAATGACACAGGAATAAAAGTTTGAGTTGGGGTATGAAAATGGGTGCAATAATATTTTTGCACAGTTTAGATGCTGACAGTTTTCACAGGCATGCAAGCACATTTGCAGAGAGATGTGCTCTGCAGCCTTCTTAGCAGCATTTGCAGCGTTTTGTTGTACAGCTCTTCTTGCAGGCACACCTCATGAGTTCTCGGCACACGCTGGATACCTCTTGAAAGCTCGTCCAGAATGACTCCCACTTTCCAGCCTTGAACTGCCAGCCCACAGAGTTTGGAAGTCTAATAGGTAGATGGCTCTTCTCAATCTCATGTCCTGCAGCAGCACCTCACTTGTAAGGGGATTATGGTCAATTTGGCAGCTCTTTTTACTGAAGAGGTACCGTCTAGCACTGTTTACACCCAGTACGTTGCTGGTTTTGTCCTACAAATGTACACCAAAAAGCTCTTGTGCTGCCCTGTCAGTGGTACTCAGCTTACAAAGAGGAGCAGACAACCTGAAGAAAGTTTGAGTGACGTCTTCAAATGCTTGCCATACTTCCCAAGCCTTCTGATTCCCCAATACCATTGAAGAACGACATAGTGTCACAGCCTGTAAGGCTATGCAAAATGGGCAGACAGGGTGACTTCTCTTGGCCAATGGCTTTGGCAATGTGGCGATACACTTCACGAGCAGAAAAAAACGCAACACAGCTAGAATGAGAAGCAGACTGTCTGGCCTCCTCTACATCCATCGTGCAGGAAATCAGCCTGTGGTACCCTTCACACAAAAGATTAAAAGTGACATTTTTATTTGAATGTATTTGAATAATGTTTACTATCTCAGAGAGTCGGTCAAAGCCGGGTTAGCAAGTCTTCACACAACAGACCAAAATGAAAGAAAATTGTATTTCATGAATTCGTATAATTCTTACTGTTTCAGGTTAAAAAACAAACAAACACAGTTTCCAGTGACCCAACTGATTCTGGAATCTTTCTGACCACTACATTTATTCGCTTCAAACAGTCGCTAACAGAATGTTGACCATAGTGAGGGTTCGTACGTTAAACCCATCAAATTCACAGAGGTCGCTTACAAATGATGTGCAAACATGTTCCAATTAATACAAATAAAAAAATCTTACTGTTAACATGTATTAGGTAACAAACCTTGATACAGTAGTACTAGTGAAATCGGCTCCCTTCTGTGGCACCGGAATAAATGCAGAACGCTTGTTCCCAGGAACCGGCATGTGGTGTAACTCTTGTATATATCCTGTAAAAATAAAATTCACACCAATGCACGGTCAACTTAAAATAAGCAAAAGGATGAGAAACAAGCAACAAACCAAAATTGTAAAACTCAAAGAGCGGTACCTCTTCATTTTTCAAAACCACTTATCTCATTTGATTAGCATACACTGTATGCTTTTGTCTGTTACCTACCGTCTTTGAAAGTTTGATCACAACACTGTAAAGACATGGGGAGTGGAGTGTTTTTATCTCCAGCTGGTCATCCTACTATCTGGCCTACCCTCACTCAGTTTTTGACTCTACCCCTCCCCACCTTATGTAAGTCCTTAACGTAGGCAGGACTAATCATTTATCATACCATGAACAATCTCTTTCTACTCGCCTTTTATTCAAAGTTCGTTTAATCTGTTTAAAATTACCAGCGTGGCGATCATGATTTCCTTACTTGTAATCAACAGATAGATCTAGATCTATCAGCATCACAATCCAGCTGATGAGCTATTGCAAGATTACTCTGCATTTCAGCGCTTCACCCGATGAATAACAGACCCCAGGGGAGAATTAAACAGTAAAATGATGTGACATTGGTGAATGGATGCGTATTCTTGAAAACTTACCTTCAGAAACGTTGTTTTCGCTCAAATCAAAACACGCAATGTTGCGGAGGCCGCCATCTTGAATTTTCATGCTGCGGATATATAAAATTCTAAAAACGATCAAATTAAATACCAGAACACAAAAATACCCATAAGAGTATTTATGTCATGCATGTGTTATCAGCAGACAACTTCTGGTGCATGGTAAACCATTGAATTTTACATTTGCTGAGTTGGGAATATTTACTGCTGAGCGCTTTTGGGACGAATTTCGTCTGCTGTAAATGCAGCCTTTTATTCCCTATCAAAGACAAAAAAACCGATTTCTGAAGTGGCTCTGTATCTGAAATCCCTTAAATAATTATAAGGAACAATACCACAAAGTATGATGTTTGTTGCAAGATGTGAATGATTTATGAGTGCGTCTGCAACATACGAGCCCCACTATTCAGCTTTTCGTATGACTGCGAGAGTTGATCAGCTTTGGTTTTTTTTCACTTCAATCGCTTGTCAAGGTCAAGCCAAAGCACATACTGATGAGAACAAATGTACTAAACTTACTGGTAGATCTATCTCTTGAGATCACTGAGAAGAAAGATCGAGCGACTTCCTAAAACGCATACATGTGTTTAAAAGAAAACACTGTGTTCAGAATAAACCCTTTCAACGACGTAATGATATATTTTGTAAGTTGCTCCTTTGAACATATAATAACAGAAAGTTGATTGTATCGCACGCAAAATTTCATGAATCTGGTTAGCATATCTTTCCTTTGCGAGTCTTTGGAACTGGGGCGATAATTTGGAGTGTTTCAGCTTGCCGCGACGTCATGCAAATAGTTGTATCACTCTGTAAATGACTAGATTCAGCCTTCGGCGGCGCAGCCGTTGGATAATCGCTTCACTTCAATCGATTGGCCCGGTCAAAGTATAGCCCGTATTGATGAGAAATGATGTTTTTCTTGTAGATTAGCCTTTTAAGATTAATGAGAGAAAAGAGCGATTTCCAAAAACGCCTGTGTCAAAACAAAAACACTGTGTTCAGAATCAACTATATTCACAACATATTAATAATAATTATGAGTCGCTCTGCGGAATACATAATTACAAAGGATTGATCTGATGGTATGCAAAATGTCATTAAACTGCGTCTAATACTTTTTTCTAGCGAGATCTCAGAGCATACGCGATTCGGCCTTGGACGGCGCAAAAGTTGAAATATTGCTTCACTTCAATCGGTTGGCCCGGTTAAAGTAATGCACACATTGATTAGATAAGACATTGTCCTGGTAGATTGGCCTTTTAAAATTATTGACAGAAAAGAGCGATTTCCAGAAACATCTGTGTAAAAAGTAAAACACTGTGTTCAGAACCCACCCTTTTTCAAGACGTTAATAACATTTTGATAAGTCGCTCTTTCACATACATCATAACAAAGGGTTGATCTTATGCCACACTAAATTTCAGTATTGTACTTTAAACAGTTTTTCTTCGCGCGCTCTTGGAACTTGGGTGACGATTTTGAGTGTTCCGCTTGCCGCGACGTCAAATAGCTTTTTCCCTGTACACCGCGTCTGCGGCTAAGTCCGAAGCGAGAGATAGCGTTTTGGGGCAAGTTCGGGACTTGTTTTACTCATGAACCAAAAACAGCACGTTCACATACCAACAATCATTCAAAAGAACAACAACTGGAGAAACCCTTGCAAGTTGTTTGACGTTTTTAAAATATTTATTTAGCCTTTTAAATCTTCAGAGAAAAGTAAAAAAAAATCACGGCTGTGGCCGCCATTTTGGATTTTCTCTGTGGGCCTCCCTATGTGTGTGTGTGTGTGTGTGTGTGTGTGTGTGTGTGTGTGTGTGTGTGTGTGTGTGTGTGTGAGAGAGAGAGAGAGAGGGAGAGAGAGAGGGAGTGAGGGAGTGAGGGAGAGAGAGTGTGTGTGTGTGTGTGTGTGTGTGTGTGTGTGTGTGTGTGTGTGTGAATGTCTGAAGAGTACTCGGGTCCAGCGCGAGCGTTTTTTATTGAGCGACGGTGCCAACGCGGGACTGAAACGAAGGGTAGTGATGCGATAAAAAGTGCATGACTTGACGCGGACAATGAAATGGATAAGATAAGCACGTCTCCATATCCCTCTTTTTCACAGGTGTATTGTGTGCCCAGTGCACATCCGTTTCAACCCTGTGCACGGATTTTAACGGACACGTGCATTGGTAAAAAGAAAATGGAAAGAAGTTATTATGTCTGACTTTTTTATATAGCTAGAGCCATGAAACTTCACATAATGCTTTGGCTCAATGATTCTCCAACATGGAGGTCTGGTTAATCGTCGTCACATTTCAAGATCACACCGGGGTCAAGTTCAGGTGACAATAATCAAAAAACAAGAAAGGTAGCAGGGCCGGACTAGGCAAAGAGGAGGGGGGGGTTGCCAGTGGTGGCCCAGGGGGATGTCCCCCCTGGCGGCAGGGGCGGATCAGTTCATTTTATGGGTGGTTTTTTTCAAAAGTATATTGTGAAGATATGGGTGTGAAGGCGCGAAGCGCCGAGCCGACGGCGCAAAGCGCCTAGCTTGCTAGGGGGGTCCGGGGGCATGCTCCCCCGGAAAATTTTGAAAAAAAAGATGCAAAATGGTGCAATCTGGTGCATTCTGAGGATGATCATTACCAGTTTCAGGCAGCAGATTTTGTCACTGATTAATACCCCAAAAATTGAAACTCAATGTAAAATAAAGAAATGCATGCCTCATTCAATATTTTTATTTTTTGGCTGGGGGGGGGGGGGGGTACGGAAACCCTAGAACCCCCCCCCCCTCGTTGTGGGGGTCAGGGGGCAAAGCCCCCTGAAGCTGATGGGTAGGTCATATTCTGAGATAGGAAAATGGTCGCTCCTTGCATGAAACGGCATAAAATAAGCAATAATAAAAAAAAAATTAAATAAGTAAGGTACATGTTTAGGCTAGGGGGGGGTTGCGCAACCCCCATAACCCCCCGGTAGTCCGGCCCTGGGTAGGTTGTTAGAACGTTTGTTATTGACAAAACAATACATTCACAAATATATCGACCCAACGTCTTTTAAGTGCACAGACAAACAATAACGAAAACTTATCTGGCTGATTTTTTCTTCCGCCTACCACGAAGCCGCAAGCAATAAATGATTATATGACGAAATGAGTGACGTAGATAGGGAAAGACGTCAGCGTCGAAAAAAATAAATAAATAGAACATGACAGAGAGAGACAGAATGAGAGAGAGAGAGTATGTACGCGCAAAATTCAGGTGACAATGCAAAATGATACCTCTCTCGTACGTTTTGTAAGCCAGATTTCTGAAACTTCACACAATTTTGAAATCAAACAACAGAGACGTCTGGATGAGCGTCATAACTTTTCAAGGTCGCAGCAGGGTCGTGTTTTGATTTTTTTTTAAAGGGTAAAACCATCTTTTATGTATAGATGTGTAGAGCCTTGAAACAGTCAAGATGCCCCTCGTCACAGTTCAATGTCACAACAGGGTAAAACTAGGTCAAGCTAATGTAACATAATGTAAGGTTATCAATTTATGAAACTTTTGTAAAGCTGTGAAAAACTGTGTACATTTTAATGTTCCAGAACCTTCACATGTGATCACAGAATGGTTGAGTCGAATTCCAAGGTAACCCCTTGAAGAAGGGAAGTTAAATATGGTCAATATTTATGTATTTTTGTCAACATTGAAGATTGACTGGATGCGAACAGTTGTCTGTGGTGATTCAAGTTTGAAGAGATTTGTGATGGATATGTATCCAGAATTAAACATAGTGAATTTGTTAGGTAGTAATTATGTGAAAGTGTTGAAAATTAAGGTGAAAGACAATTGTTGGTAAGATGTGTTAAAGCATTATGAAAAGCTATGTGCAAAATGCTTACCTGTTGATATTTATGAATTTTTGTGTGAATGTCTTTTTTATAATGATAACATAGTGAGAGATAATAAAAGTATTCATTTTAAAAGTTGGTATGAAGAAGAAATTCTATATGGTAAACATTTAGTTAATTCTGATGGCAAATGTTTGAATTATCAAGAGTTGTGAATTGCTTCCTGATGTTAAAAGTAATATATTGTATGGTGGAATTGTATCAGCTGAAATTGAATTTAAAGACATTGAATTGTCAGCATGAACCGGTGGATAATAGAGTGTGGTCAGTGATAAAAAAGAAAATCAGGTTGTCAAGAAAATGTTTGTGCAGTCTTTGTTTGTTTGTTTGTTTGCTTAACGCCCAGCCGACCGCGAAGGGCCATATCAGGGCGGTTTGTGCAGTCTAACTCTATTCCAGCGGCGGTTTTAAAATGGAATAACACCAGTGAAAGTAATATGAATTGGAAATGAATTTTTTGAAACCCTTTCAAAGTACTGTTGATATAAGTTTAAGGTGGTTTCAGTTGCAACTCTTGCACCGGATTTTATCTTTTAATAAATACTTATATTTGTGTACAATTAAAGATTCACCGCTTTGCACTTTTTGTAGTTATTATGAAGAGACAATTTCTCACTTATTTTGGGAATGTAGGATTGTTTTAACCTTCTGGATTGAATTGAATAATGTATTGCACAAAAAATGTTTACATTGTGAACGATTGACATTTGTGACCCTCCACCACGGAATGAGTCGCATGTCACCTTTGCATGATTTTCATATTTTTACATTTTCCTAAAGAGTTTTTTTATGCTCTATCCAGTGGTGAAAACCGTTTTAGAAAAGAGCGAAAACTGTTTGAGTTATAAGTCTGTGACTAAGGTGACCCTCACACTGTTACAAGACACTCCCAGGACTTATATTAAGCCTAGCGCAGAACCGCGCGAGGTGACATGCGACTCATTTGTTTGCGACCAAATTACGTGTCATTTCACTGAAATCCATTTCTATCCCTACAATCTATGTACCAAGTAAAATCATCTTGTATGCCGTGATTACTATTTCCATAGTCGTTGTCCATGAGAACTTGATCATTTTCTAGATGATATTGGCAATTGTCCTATTTCATAATTGCAAGCAATAAACAATATTCAGAAACTTTCTGCTGTAATGGAATGTGTGAAAAGGAAAACATGTGTACACACTCTCAAACCGAGAAAGAACAAAAAATGCATTGGAGTTTGGAACACGCACACACACACACACACACGTACGCACACACAAACACATACACACACTCGTTATCACACGCATACACACACACACACACGTACGCACACACAAATACATACAACACACTCATACACTACACACACACACAGTCACACACACACAGTCACACACACACACACACACACACACACACACACACACACACACACACACAAACGCGGAAATAAATAATTGCACAAGGTCTTGTTTGTTGCAATGTTTCCTGGCTGTCACAAACCTTAGAGTGGCTCACAGTTCTTTGGGGGGGGGGGGGGGGGGGGATTTGGACGAAACAGAACACTTGAAGCTTGTGACTCACTTATTTAATATTTTGCGGCGATGAAACTCACTCCTTATTAGCAATACTGCTTCACTGTTTCTTGCGTTGACAAATCATTCTATTATTACAAGCAACGCATTATATAAGCTGACTCCAAAGCACGATTTTTCTTCTGCCAAGCATCATAAGAGACTGGTTTGTTTGTTCGTTCATGGGCTGAAACTCCCACGGCTTTTACGTGTATGACCGTTTTTACCCCGCCATTTAGGCAACCATACGCCGCTTTCGGGGGAGCATGCTGGGTATTTTCGTGTTTCTATAACCCACCGAACTCTGACATGGATTACAGGATCTTTTTCGTGCGCACTTGGTCTTGTGCTTGCGTGTACACACGGGGGTGTTCGGACACCGAGGAGAGTCTGCACACAAAGTTGACTCTGAGAAATAAATCTCTCGCCGAACGTGGGGACGAACTCACGCTGACAGCGGCCAACTGGATACAAATTCAGCGCGCTACCGACTGAGCTACATCCCCGCCGTATATAAGAGACTGGTGAGTATAGATGAAAGCGATTCGTCAACTCTCGCTTGTATGTTGAATTGTAATTACGATAAAGCTATATGCAACATATCACAGTAGGACAATATCACAGTAGGACAATATCACAGTCTGTGTAAAAGGGTAGATAAGACTACAGAGCTTTCTTTTACGCCACCGTGTGTGTGTGTGTGTGTTTGTGTGTGTGTGTGTGTGTGTGTGTGTGTGTGTGTGTGTGTGTGTGAATGTGTGTGTGTGTGTGTGTGTGTGTGTGAATGTGTGTGTGTGTGTGTGTGTGTTTGGAATATGAAAGAGAAGCAGACATGTTTCAGTGTGTACGATTGACTGCATGAATAGTTAATCACGCTTCAGCGTTCTTGTTTCGTTTTAGTTTTGGCAATAAAGACCTCAAGCAAGAATACAAAACGCTGAGGTATAGGCAGCGCGTCGGTGGGTTTGCCTCTCCTAATGTGGGTGAGAATCATTATTATTATTATTATTATTGTGATCATTTTTTTTTGCGCCTAATCTAGATATAGCCCTAGGCGCTTACATATTTCTCTTATTACTTTTCTTTCTCTGGTAGTTGACTGCCGCACACATTCTCCGGTTAACATTCTTTCTTTATTTATTTGGTGTTTAACGTCGTTTTCAACCACGAAAGTTATATCGCGACGGGGAAAGGGGGGGGGGGGAGATGGGATAGAGCCATTTCGGTTAATTGTTTCTTGTTCACAAAAGCACTAATCAAAATATTGCTCCAGGGGCCGGTTAACATTCATTGATTTCTGCCTGTGCTGCTCTAGGTTGTTTTGGGTGGTCATGCTAGAAAACGTAAAGACGTTCAAACATGATTTTATTTGGCGTTTTCCCGTCTTTCAGATAAATAGCCTGTTTTGGTCTTCGATTGGTTGGGTATGACCATGGGACGAAGCCATCAGAACAGCTTTTCAGTGGCTTATGGTCTGGCAGTTGTGCTGGTTTTCTTCGTGTGCTCTGCATCAAACACGCCGAAAGGGGATCCAACAACGTTTGCCAAAACAGTAAGTACAGATAGTTCACCATTACAAAACAAATTACAAATTACAGAATCTTTCTTTCTTTATTTGGTGTTTAACGTCGTTTTCAACCACGAAGGTTATATCGCGACGGGGAAAGGGGGGGGGGGAGATTAGATAGAGCCACTTGTTAATTGTTTCTTGTTCACAAAAGCACGAATAGAAAAATTGCTCCAGGGGCTTGCAACGTAGTACAATATATTACCTTACTGGGAGACTGCAAGTTTCCAGTGCAAATTACAGAATACAACCCTATTACACGCAGAACACTTCACCATTACTGAATACATCACCATTACAGAACACTTCACCATTACAGAATACCCGTCGCGATATAACCTTCGTGGTTGAAAACGACGTTAAACACCAAATAAAGAAAGAACATTACAGAATACAACCCTATTACACGCAGAACACTTCACCATTACTGAATACATCACCATTACAGAACACTTCACCATTACAGAATACAACCCTATTACACGCAGAACACTTCACCATTACTGAATACATCACCATTACAGAACATATCACCATTGCAGAGCACATCACCATTACAGAACATATCACCATTGCAGAGCACATCACCATTACAGAACACATCACCATTACAGAACATATCTCCATTGCAGAGCACATCACCATTACAGAATACGTCACCATTACAGAACAAATCTACAAGAAATGGAAACTTCTGCTTCGAGGACAAGTGTCGATGTGTTGGTTCGACTGCTGATTGTTCACACAACTACGGACGTCTTCCATTCGTTCCCATCATCCAAGGCCGACGGTCCCACTTGACCTTCTCCTACAACAACTTGACCCGTGTGGGGCACGACGACTTCTTCACCAACGTGTCGTCATACTTCCGCAAGATGGACCTCCAAAACAACGGGCTTGCATTCATCAGCAGTGGTGCGTTCCGTGTGTTTGACTTCTTAAACACGCTTCATCTTGACAACAACATGCTGACATATGCTGCCATAAAACCCGTTTTGCTGGCCAGAAGACTGCAGGTTTTGTCCCTCACCAACATGCAGTTAGGTTCACCTCCGGGTGACTTCTTCGTCCCGAGATGGAGGTCTTTAAATTTGTTGCGGAGAATCGACATCAGCAACAACAAGATTCATCAGCTCAACTTTTCAACATTCGCGCCGCTTACACGTTTGTCGGTGCTGCTCGCTAGTAATTGTCAAATGTTGGACGTAACGTCGGCGTACATGCCTGGCTTGCAGGCTCTTCACCTCGTCTCCAACGTTCTCTTCAACATGCCTGAAACATGCAGCAACAGCCGCACATCTCTCTTTCCCAAACTGGGCCACCTCATCCTCCGAGACAACAAGATAACAACGCTGCCCGCTAGGGTCTGCTTGCCCGAGTTAGATTCTCTCGATCTCAGCGTGAATCCAATCAAAGTCTTCGAAACTGATATGTTCAGGAACCGGTTTCCAACCCTGACCAAGTTGTTCCTTAACGACATCCAATGGAACGCGAAAAGTAGGATCGACCGGTTTGCGTTTCGCCATCCAAATCTGACTGAACTGTCGTTGATGTCTTGTGGCATACCTTTCAGCTACGACAACGTTGATCCTGACTGCTTTACTGGCTTGCCTCGTTTAGGTCTGCTTCAGCTCAGTCACAGCCTGGCCTATGGAGTGGGAGATGCCAAGCTTGCAGGGTTCTTTTCATCCATGACTGGTCTCTCCAAACTGTACTTTGGCGGAAGCGGGATAAATATAATTACTGAACACACTTTCGGACACCTTTCGGGACTCACAATATTAGTTTTGTACCAGAACAAGCTTGTTGAGATCTCCGACGGTGCTTTCGATTCGTTGAAAAATCTGACGGTGTTGAATTTATCCCAAAATCTACTGACAACTGTCAGCAAAAGACTGTTCAGTTCAGAGACACAACACCGGTTGCGCCATCTGGATCTAAGCGGGAACCCGCTCTCTTGTGCCTGCGATCTTCTATGGTTCAAACAGTGGTTCGTAACAATGCCCAATCTGTTCAGTCACTCGCACACCACTTACACGTGCAAAAATAGCACGAGCACCGTGTCGCTGAAGGACTTCTCTCTAAACGAGCAAGCATGTTTGCTGAGCATGCAAACGTCCAAGATTATCATCTCGTCAGGGGTTATCGTGCTTGTGCTGGCAGCACTGGTTGCTACCGTGTATCGCTACCGTTGGTACATCCGGCTCGTGCTGGCGTTCCACACCCGCGGCTTCGTCAGGAGACAGGAGGCCGAAGAGGAGTTCATGTACGACATTTTCGTGTCTTTCGACTCTGATGACCTGGGCTGGGTGCGCCAACATCTCATCCCCAACCTTGAAGATCGCTTGGGTCTCCGCCTGTGCATTCACGAGAGAGACTTCGTCCCGGGCAAGAACATCTTGGAGAACATTGAGGACAGTGTCGAGAGCAGCCGGAGAATCCTGCTAGTCTTCTCCAAGCACTTTGCTCACAGCCAGTGGTGTCAGTTCGAGCTCAACCTCTGCTTGCGTCACTCCTTCGAACACGGTGACGCGCTGCTCGTGGCGTTGCTGGGTGGCGTGGAGTCACGTGACCTGACGAACGCCATGATGGCGGTTCTAGACACGACGACCTACATTCAGTGGGAAGACGACGTGCAATTCAGGGGAAGGTTCTGGGAACGGCTGGACTTTGCCTTGCAGTCTCTTCTGCCACAAGCACCCAGGCCGGTTCTGCCTTGAGGGGAAGTAAGTTGTGTAGCCAGGCGGTTGCATCTCTCTCTCTCTCTCTCTCTGATCTCTCTCTCTCTCTCTCTCTCTCTCTCTCTCTCTCTCTCTCTCTCTCTCTCTCTCTCTCTCTCTCTCTCTCTCTCTCTCTCGGCTCTCTCTCTCTCTCTCTCTCTCTCTCTCTCTCACTCTCTCTCTCTCACACACACACCCACACACACACACACACACACACACACACACACACATACACACACACACACACACACACACACACACACATACCCACACACCAATACGCAGACGCCGCAGAGAAAAACAATGTGACTCATCTGCACAAAAACAAGGTAACCTTGGTAAATGTTAATGGTTATGCTGCTTATGCTAGCTTTCTTCTTGCGAAAATGTTGATCTGTTTAATGTACAACACTATTTCATAATAAAAATAATCAGTTTTGGCGTTCTGCTGAAAAACTGTCTAAAATGAGATACGCCAAATTTCAATGACAACGTCGATATCACCATTATAAACATGTTGTCGCCATTAACACAGACGAGGGCCCCAAAGGGTTTAAAATCGTGATCGTGATTGGCGTTTTTTGACCTTTCTGTGACCGTGATTGCCGAAATTTCCATTTCTGTGATCGTGATGGGACTTTGCCCGTGATCCGTGATGACAAACAAAATCACTGGTCTCGTGATCGTGATCGTGATTTGTTTTCGTGATCGTGATGGGCATTATTGCAAAGCATTTTATTTTCAACGTACATTTTTCACAGCTGTATCACTCTATGATCCTCTATTCGTCAAGGAGCCAATCCTGATTGAAGGGAAGCAACAACACATTCAGAAATATGATTTTGACAGCGATTGCTTCCCTTTAAGGGAGAATCAATCACACAAAAAAGAGATCCAATCAGAAGGCGAATTGCAAAAGTCTGCCAAACTTCATCCAATGGAAGGGCTTCGTGCTAAAGCCTTTTGAGTGCATTCAGTCAAATTCGAATTCGAAGATCAAAAATGGCGTGCAGCAGTACTGTCATCGAACTTCTGTTATATTTTGTGGATTCAAACCAGACCAAAGCAGGCGGCGAGAATGCCTTCCTTGATGGAAAGGTCAGGCTACGGGTCCGTCTTTCCGAAGACGAAATGTCAAGGTATGTTGATCTATTCAGGGCCGGACTAGGTATAAGTACTAGGGGGGGGGTTACAGATGGGGGTCCAGGGGGCGAAGCCACCTTGGTGGGGGTTGCAAGGGGGCTTTCCGAACGTTTTTTGATGTTTCTGAAGGGAAAGGAAGCCTCTCCTTGAACGAAAAAGGTAAATTCGACAGCAAGCTGTATAGGCAATGAAGAAGAATTGAGATTGTAATGTAAGGACTCATACTTTTCATCACAAAAATCGTTGAAGAAAAATGTCTTTCGAAAGGGGGCGAGAGGTGCGATTTCATGATGATCCAGATGCAACCCCACCCCCTCCCTCCCCCACCAAAAAAAAGCGTTTGGGAGGTACACGCTTAAGCCAGGGAGGGGTTGCGCAACCCCTGTAACCCCCCCCCCCCCCCCCCCCCCCCCCCTAGTCCGGCCCTGTCTATGTTGCTCTATGACTGTTCTGAATGTAGGCAAAGATCTTGAAATTTGTTCAAGATCTTTGAGTTTGATTGAGATCATTGTACATTGAGATTGTCGACATTGCCACGTCCGGCTGTCAATCGCTCAGTGTGACCTCGACTGGCTCGAGTTTGATCGAGTCTGCGTGTAGCCAAAACCGAAACTAGAAATGTGTTTTTCATCCCAGCAACGTAGATTCTAATTGTCGCTTCTTTGCATTAAGCTTGGATTTATTTTAGCGCCTGTAAACTTATCAACAATGGGTTAAATTCAGGAACTATGGCGGGGAGACGTGCCAGTTTGGGTCACTTGATCCTCATGTCAAAGTCGATCAAAGTCATGTTCGTTGGGGATTTTGTTATTATAGACTCTACCATCACACATACATGTACTTTAATTTCAATCCACCCAATAGTTCCGAACCCCCCCCCCCCCCCCCCCCCGGCTGTCAAAAACAAAATAAAATAATACTAACTTTAAAAGAAATAATGAGTGGCTGCTGACAC
Organism: Littorina saxatilis; assembly: GCF_037325665.1. Lineage (NCBI taxonomy): Eukaryota > Metazoa > Mollusca > Gastropoda > Littorinimorpha > Littorinidae > Littorina > Littorina saxatilis. The sequence continues at coordinate 8,338,485 of NC_090253.1, forward strand.
CAGTTGATCATGTTTAAAATCAAAAATAAGCCATAAATTGTTCATAAAATAGCTAAAACTCTTTAGCTTCTGGGGGGCTAAGCCCCCCAGACCCCCCAACGGGGCCTTGCCCATGTACCCCACAAGGTCTACCCCTGGACCCCAGGTTGTAGCCCCGCCCCCTTCTGCGGCTTAACTGCTCCGCCTCTGGAGTGTATATTCCTGTGAGTGTCTGTATATGAGAGAGAGAGAGAGAGAGAGAGAGAGAGAGAGAGAGAGAGAGAGAGAGAGAGAGAGAGAGAGAGAGAGAAAACCAATGAAAACAACATTCTTGTTACTGATTACAAATCATGATATGTATTTCTATGTGTGAATGAAAGAGAATTCAAAAAAATAATTAAAAAAGTGCAACAGTTGTCACTTTGTGTTGAATAAACAATAGATCCAGAGGAGCAAATAACTGTGTGGTTGTGTTTACTTTGACACGTGCTTTCTGTACATGCAATTTTTACCGTGACCGTGATTTGCCACTGGTGTTCGTGATCGTGAAAACAAAAATCAAGGTAACTGTGATTGTGAAAGCTGAAATGTACCTTCCCGTGATCGTGACTGATACCCCCCCCCCCCCCCCCCTTTGGGGCCCTCACAGACGAAGGCGCAGACACACACACGAACTAACAGCAGACACTGATAAAGGCAGACAGATTGGTTTAAAACTGGAACACACACAATTCATGGAATAAACAGGGAGCACTAAAAACAAAAACTACATGTATACAGACCACTTAGTGACTTACAAAAAGCGTGTGTTAGGAGGGGGAGGGGGGGTGTGTGTGTAACTTTCTGTGTGAGCTCGTAGAGAGAGTGACACTCAGTGTGTGTGTGTGTGTGTGGTGTGTGTGTGTGTTTGCGTATGTGTGTGTGTGTGTGTGTGTGCGTGTGTGTGTGTGTGTCAGTGTGTGTGTGTGTGTGTGTGTGTGTATGAGCGTGTGTGTGTGTGTGTGTGTGTGATTGATGGCCGATCTATCTTTCGTCGGGGGCCCGTATACCATGCTTTGGCTGATGGACGACTGAAAGCACTGATCTTCGACTTTAACTTTATAATGATTTGCTTTGTGTTTTGTTTGTTTTTTTGTTAATTGTTTTCTTCTTCTTGTTTTTTGTGTGTATATTTGTCTGGTTTTGTTGAGGTACCTTTTTCCTGCTTTATTGCTGTGTGCTTTGCTTTGATGCGAATTAGTTTTGATTCTTTCTTTCTTTTTCATCATACTTTGCAAACATGGGAAACAACTCGTCTTTTCCAGAAACTAAGGCAAAAGTGCTATAGTTCTTTCCCTTCCTATGTGCAGACGTTTTTCTTGCGCGAAACTGTTTTGTCCGCATCCTGCAGTAGATATAGCTTTTTTCATAAGCAGCTAAGCTTATACATAATCATATATTTTGTTGAGCGCTCAGCAATTATCCGCAGATAAGTAGATCTAGTCCTTTTTCTTTTGTTCTGCATGTATTTGTTTACATTACGCGCTTTCCTTCCTCCATCTAAGAAGAGTACTGTCATGGAAGCCACACGGCCAATTTGGACTGAAGTCGGCGTTCTAAACGGCTCTGTCACTATTTGTGCATGCTTCATCCTGCTCGTAGTGGTCCTCAAAATTGTAAGACATCTTCAGAATCCAAGTCGAGCGAACAAGACGGAGATTAATTCCAAAGCAACATTTGGCCAGTGCAGATTCCCCGACTGTGTTCGTTGCAGACGACACAAAGATGTTTTAATGAGAGCTCGCACCAAACTGACTTATTACGATGATAGTCAGAGAGAAAACCCGTCATCGCCGCTAGAACTGCTGCAGAAAGACGTACAGGCTTCCTACTGTAAGCTCACCCAGGACAGCAGCGAATATTCGTCCGAGGACGTGGGTCTGACATCGCAGAATCCACTCATTTTTCGCGTGAGGGGGATTCGGGCGCAAGCAGTGTGGGATTCCGAGGAGTTCAAAGGACTTGCTATGCTCTCGGAAAGCGCTGCTCAGATTCAGTCAGAGCTCGATGAACTACTAAAAAACTCTAGCGACGAGTATGACAGTTATTGGAAAGTGAACGACACACCTGCGGGGAAGTGGTCAATCTGTCACCTGGTGGACCAAGGCGTGAAGACCCCAGCAGTGACCGCTTGTCCCGAGACTTGGCGAGTGGTCAGCAGCCTGCCTGGCATCATGACGGACAACTTGTTTGGCAATGTGGCGTTTTCCCTTGTGGAGCCAGGGACCAAAATTGAGCCCCACTTTGGGCCTACCAATGTTAGAATCCGCTGTCATTTAGGTAATGTTGTGAGTTAGGATTGGACTGCATGGAAATGAAAAATCTTACTGTGGCATGCCCGTGCCCCCCCTCCTGAGAAGCCCCCTGAAGCAGACAAATTCCTATAATTTCGACATAAATAACTGGCTATTCCATGTGTTTTCAACTTTTAGATTGACCACCAAAAAAAGCATATATTAATTTACGCAGATCCACAGACAAGTCCCCGAGTCATATTTTTGCACAGACCCATGTATAACAAATCTTATCCCTGTTCAATAGAAGTTATATATGTATAATACAAGTAGTAGTAATAATCAAACAGGAGCTGATACACCTTTTGTGTGAGTTTCATTTCACAGCTTTCTTGGGACCACATACCCAGCCAAACACCCTCTTTTCTCCATCTTCTTATCTCTGTGGGGACATATATATATATATTCTAGTATTTAGTTTTTCACTTTGTTTGTTTGTTTTTCAGGTCTTCGCATCCCAACGGGCTGTGAGCTGACAGTGGGGGACACGACCTTGCAGTGGTCCGAGGGAAAGTTGCTGTGTTTTGACGAGACGTACCTACACGCTGTTCAGCACAGAGGCGTTGGTGTCGCTCGCGCTGTCCTTCTGCTTGACCTTTGGCACCCTGACCTGGACTCGGAACAGCGAAGTTTGATCAATTACTCTTTCTGCCCTGGGGCTGTCGCAGAAAATGGTTAGGGAAGTTGAAAGATATGTTTACATCTTGACTGGAAAGCTTAAAGACACATCTTGACTGGAAGGTTGAAAGACACATCTTGACTGAAAGGTTGAAAGATACATCTTGACTGGAAGGTCAAAGGCACATCTTGACTGGAAGGTTAAAGACACATCTTAACTGGTAGGTTGAAAGACACATCTTGACTGGAAGGTTCAAAGACACATCTTGACTGGAAAGCTGAAAGACACAATCATCTTGACTGGAAAGCTGAAAGACACAATCATCTTGACTGGAAAGCTGAAAGACACAATCATCTTGACTGGAAGGTTGAAAGACACATCTTGACTAAAAAGCTGAAAGACACATCTTGACTGGAAGGTTCAAAGACACATCTTGACCGGTTGAACTGTTCAGTTCGGTAGAATTTGATCAGAAAATGGTTAGGGAGTTTCAAAGACTTTTGTGACTGGATGAACAGCTCAACTCAATGCCTCTCAAGGAAAACAGCAGCTCAGCAGAGCAAGGCTTGATCAAGTTGTCTCCAGTCTTCAGAGTCCTGCTGTTGTGGTGCAGAAGACAGCAAACAATAATAATATTATAAGGCAAAAAAAAAAAATAGGTCTGTTTACGGTAACCCGACCGACCCTATTTTTTTCGCGCGACCCTAGACTTTTTTTTGGCATTTGGGGGGGGGGGGGGGGGAAATCTTGTTTTTTTTGCAAAATAACGTAATAATATGGTTTTTTGGAGGAAAAAAAAAAAAAAAAAAAAAAAATCCCGACCTACCGACCCTATTTTTTTGGCCTATGTTACCGTAAACAGACCTTTTTTTTTTTGGCCTAAGTACATGTAATCATAAATAGGATGCATGCATGACGCATCTTGTGTGGATGAAAAGAGATGGATACAGAGACTTTTTTTATATCCCAGGTCAAAGAGTCAATCTTGCCGTGAAGTTTCATGCACTACCCTCCAAAAACAGATGAATAACAGCAGGCAAATTCATACTTACACTTATTGCCCGTTATGCCGGTTGGCATGTAGGGCAGTAACAAAGAACCTCAACTCCTGTCTGTCCTGGGCGAGCTCTGGATGGTACCGAGCCAAATTCATGAAAAGAACCAAATCTGAAGAGCTGGCGCTAAGTGTATGCATGAAAGCCAATCAACCCTAATCAGGCATGGGCATTGAAAAAAGAAAACAAGTCGCGTAAGGCGAAATTACTACATTTAGTCAAGCTGTGGAACTCACAGAATGAAACTGAACGCACTGCATTTTTTCACAATGACCGTAGTCCGCCGCTTGTGCAAAACGGAGTGAAACTGGCGAGCCTGTTCAGCGCGGTAGTGGTTTCGCTGTGCTGCATAGCACGCTTTTTTGTACCTCTCTTCGTTTTAACTTTGTGAGCGTGTTTTTAATCCAAACATATCATATCTATATGTTTTTGGAATCAGGAACCGACAAGGAATAAGATGAAATTGTTTTTAAATCGATTTCGGAAATTTAATTTTGATCATAATTTTTATATTTTTAATTTTCAGAGCTTGTTTTTAATCCAAATATAACATATTTATATGTTTTTGGAATCAGGAAATGATGTGGAATAAGATGAACGTAAATTTGGATCGTTTTATATAAAAATAAAAATTATTACAATTTTCAGATTTTTAAATCCAAAGTCATTAATTAATTTTTAAACCACCAAGCTGAAATGCAATAGCAAAGTCCGGCCTTCGTCGAAGATTGCTTTACAAAAATGTCAATCAATTTGATTGAAAAATGAGGGTGTGACAGTGCCGCCTCAACTTTTACAAAAAGCCGGATATGACGTCATCAAAAGTATTTATCGAAAAAATGAAAAAAAAGTCCGGGGATATCATACCCAGGAACTCTCATGTCAAATTTCATAAAGATCGGTCCAGTAGTTTGGTCTGAATCGCTCTACACACACACACACACGCAGACAGACACACACACATACACCACGACCCTCGTCTCGATTCCCCCTCTATGTTAAAACATTTAGTCAAAACTTGACTAAATGTAAAAAGGCTGAACATTTGTAAGTAAGCTCAAAGTCGACGGCACAAAGCGCCTAGCCTTGCTAGGGGGTCCGGGGGCATACTCCCACGGTAAAAATGTTCTCCAAAGAACCCAAATTGTGCAATTTGGTGTCACCTGAGCTCCAAGTTTGGCTGATGCGGTCTATGTCGACCAAAAGAGTGGGATTCCCTGTAGGTGGAGTTCCTGGAGGGGGATTCCCTGTATACAGGGAATACCACAGGATTTAGTTCCTGTAGCGTGTCGCTGATATCGCTGAAAGTCACGTGATGCTTGGCGACATCGGTAGAATTTGATGTTTTTCAATCTTTTTTGATATTTCTTAGAAATTCGAGTATGGTTTGCAAGTTTTATTGAAAAACTCCACCCTGTGGGATTCCCTGTATACAGGGAATCCCCCTCCAGGAACTCCACCTACAGGGAATCCCACTCTTTTGGTCGACATAGACCCCATCAGCCCAAGTTTGCCATTAAATTCAGTTTTCAGAACCATTTTTGCCTCCCCCATTTATTTTTTCGGCGGACACTTTAGGTTTTACGGCGGAACAAAATAAAAATTCGGCGGAAATTTGCCTATTCGACCGACAATTCTCATGCCTGCTAATTAGGGATGTTGGGGTGGGGGGGGATACTGTCACAGAAGAGTGAGTCCTAAGGTACTCTCTCGTGCTAGTCATGATTGTGATGGGGGCATGAGTGCAATCATAATTGAATGAATCAAATATGCATGAACTTGTCAAATACATGTGGTGGCATGTGCGCCTTGAGTCGCCTTGTGGTGAGATATGTGCGCGTTATAAATTCTCGTATTATTATTATTCGCCACTGAATTTGACTTAACTGAGTTGTGTGGGTTTTTTCTCTCCATATAATTGACCTTTCCCAAGCGACCACCTGTCTATATAATCAATCAATCAATCAATGAGTCTTATATCGCGCATATTCCGTGGGTACAGTTCTAGGCGCTCTGCAGTGATGCCGTGTGAGATGAAATTTTATACGGCCAGTAGATTGCAGCCATTTCGGCGCATATTTACCTTTCACGGCCTATTATTCCAAGTCACACGGGTATAGGTAGACAATTATTAACTGTGCCTAAGCAATTTTGCCAGGAAAGACCCTTTTGTCAATCGTGGGATCTTTAACGTGCACACCCAATGTAATGTACACGGGGGGGGAGGTTCGGACACCGAAGAGAGTCTGCACACAAAGTTGACTCTGTGAAATAAATTTCCGCCGAACCTGGGATCGAACTCACGCTGACAGCGGCCAACTGAATACAAATCCAGCGCGCTACCAACTGAGCTATATCCCCGCCCACTGTTGGTCCATCTCTCTGGTGGTTGTTATAGACAGGTGCCACCGTTAGAAGCTGTATCCTTCCATCCTTTGAGCTGCATGAAGCAAGAGGCAGCATCTGTGTTGCCTTATGTTGTGTGTTAGGTTCTTGTGTCATTCAATGTAGTGTATTCATGGTGTATATAATACTGAAAACTCCCATTGTGTGTCATTTCTTATCAGTGAATTAATGAGTGTTGTGCTTTTTTTTTTTTTTGGGGGGGGATCGTGTCTGTGTTTGCTTTGGGTTCTGTTAAAAATTCACTTTGATTTGCCTGGAATAGACGATGTTCGGAAATAAATCTTTCGGGTTTGTATGAAGCAAACTTTCCCATGTGACATAGGCCAGTCATTAGCGATGGTGTGTGTCTGAAACATGCAGCATGTGTGGAGAGTTTGCATAATTAAAAGCAAGAGTATTCACTCGTTCACAACCCATACTTATACAAACCAGACAGCGTTTTGCCTGGAACTTGTTTTCTTCATGATTACGAAAACCTTTTGAAGACCATCCTGTGAATGTTCAATTTAAAAGTAGAGAAACCCTGACTAAGTTCCAACACTGAAAACCATGGGGCCTCCGTCTTATAAAGCTCAGAACATCAGAATAACTGTCCTCTTGCTGAGGTGTGATAAATATTATAATGGCGAGTCAGAGGTGTAAAATACGGAATAATCCGGTTGGCGTGAACCTTGTACATGTATATGTGCAATATCCCATTATAGTACTTTCTTTTACAATGTGTCTTTAAAATGATGCAAGAGTATCATCTTCATTCCTGCCTGCTATTCTGTTTGCAGCTTCCTATAAATTTAATACTCGGACATGATGTATCAGTGTTTACAATATTAATGCCTGTGATTTTACCTTTAAATAATCTTTTGTTCGCTGCATAATCAATCTGAATGTAAATGTATTTTTAACCGACCAATGTACATGCTATGTTTTGAGATCTGCTTGAAATAAACTTTCTTGAAGCGTATGGCTTTCATTTTAAACAGCTCGTTAATGAATTTCAATATTGCTTGTGTTTGGTTAGAGTGGAATCCCCCTTTTAAGACCCCCCAATTTAAGACTCCCTCCTTTTTAAGACCTTTTCTCAGACTTTTTGTTCATAACCTTTGTAAAATTACGAGGGTCACCATGGGGGGGTCTGTGCACGTTGAGGCCAAAAGTGCCATGCACGGTGATCCACGATGCACGTTACGAAAAAGCTCCATGCACGGTGCACGCCGGACCTCTGTGCACGGTGCACGCTACGAGAATTTCCCCATTCCCATGCACGTTACGTCCAAAAAGCCCATTCCCGGTGCACGTGGTAAAGCATCGCCCCCCCCTCAATTACCCTCATTTTAAATATATTTTTAAGACCCAATTTTTTCAGATTTTTTAAAAGGTCTTTTTCAGAGGTCTTAAAAGGGGTTCCACTGTATTTAACTTGTTAAAAAGAATCTCATCCAGCAGCACATGACACACTTTTTTCACATTTTGTTTTCAAAACAACTGCAGATTGGCTTCCCTGTAAAGCCTCCCTCTCTGTTAAAGATTAAACTGAAAAAGGCTCTCAGATTGTTTCTGAAGGTATACCATAATATTCTGCGTAAGGAACAATGTTACTGTGCTGGAGGACTACCTTCACTTTGCAAAAGGAAGTGTTTTAAATGTAGAATACACACAAAAAGAGCACTCTTTGTGATAGCCAGTTTGGGTTACTTCTACCGAGTTACTTCTCTTATATTTGTGTACATTATGAACGTTGCTGGGGGGCGTCATCTTGCACCAGAGAGAGGCAGCACCCTATAGCAGATTAGCTCACTTTGATTTTATTACATGTAATAACATGTACCACACTTGTGCACTTTAGAGCAAATCGTGCCGTTTGCATCCAGATAGGGTACAGAGGATTTCTCAGGTTCTTCAAATTCACCCAAATTAACAGATCAAAAGTGTCCCCCAAGACCGATTTCTATGATTTTAAATTTTAATAGGGGAGTTCCCCGGTACAATAGGAACCGAGAGGTTTTCTTCATTCACTAAAACTCATCACAAGAATGTGTGTGTGTACGATGTCCAAGTGTCTTCTGTCTCGCACGTGCGTTATTCTCCAGAGCTGTGTACCAATTTGTGACAATTGCATTTTCAGTCCTTTAAATAACGTATATTAACCCTTACACTGGTGCAATTCTGTAACACGTTACATAGCCACGTGCGTTATTCTCCAGAGCTGTGTACCTATGTGTGACAATTGCATTTTCAGTCCTTTAAATAACGTATATTAACCCTTACACTGGTGCAATTCTGTAACACATGTTACATAGTCACGTGCGTTATTCTCCAGAGCTGTGTACCAATTTGTGACAATTGCATTTTCAGTCCTTTAAATAACGTATATTAACCCTTACACTGGTGCAATTCTGTAACACGTTACATAGCCACTGCGTTATTCTCCAGAGCTGTGTACCAATTTGTGACAATTGCATTTTCAGTCCTTTAAATAATGTATGTTAACCCTTACACTGGTGCAATTCTGTAACACATTTCTTTCTTTATTTGGTGTTTAACGTCGTTTTCAACCACGAAGGGTTATATCGCGACGGGGAAAGGGGGAAGATGGGATAGAGCCACTTGTCAAATTATTGTTTCTTGTTCACAAAAGCACAAATCAAATATTTGCTCCAGGCTTGCAACGTAGTACAATATATGACCTTACTGGGAGAATGCAAGTTTCCAGTACAAAGGACTTAACATGTCTTACATACTGCTTGACTAAAATCAGTACAATATATGACCTTACTGGGAGAATGCAAGTTTCCAGTATAAAGGACTTAACATTTCTTACATACTGCTTGACTAAAATCTTTACAAACATTGACTATATTCTATACAAGAAACATTTAACAAGGGTAAAAGGAGAAACAGAATCCGTTAGTCGCCTCTTACGACATGCTGGACACCCTGACTGCAGTGAGAGAAGCTCAAGCCCAAGAGAGAGAGAGAAGCTTTAGATAATCACAGTGATGAATAATTAACCCACTCATAATAAACGCTTCACTGGGACGGGTTCTTGTCCTTAAAATTAACCTTCACCCGATCACGCTTTGGACTACACAGTCCAGATGATGTGGGTTATGTACGACCCATACTTTAAAAGGATTTAACGTAAAAAGTATGGGTCGTACTCGACCCACACCATCCAAATAGGGATAACCTCTTTACCGGCTCTTTGCCGAGTATGGGTCATACACATCGTGCATAATCATCGGAAAATCCTTCTTTAATTCCACATGGGTCGCACACAGCCCACATCATCGGGATTGCCCAGTTCAAATTACGTCATTGTTTATTTATTTGTTTACAAAGATAATCTTTCAAAAAGAAGTCGATGGACGATGTTTGAGGATGACAATTTACAGGAATCTTAATCAAAAACTCCCAATAGTTTCATAGATGGACACTTTCGTGAGGCTCTGGGTGGTCAAAGAACCTGGAAACATGGTGAAGGTCAAATGATGAAGCCTTCAGGTAGAGTATCCATGTTTATTCTACATTCGAAAACTTTAGGCCACTACTGCTACAACTTGACTCCTGGGCTGGAGTGCACAAAGCGGAAACTGGGTCCCATCCCACTGGGGTGAGAACCAGCCATGAAGTCGCACACGAATTTGAGATCTGCTATATTAACAAATCTGACCCTGCGACCAATTCCAACCCAATTTTGGCTTTGCTCACCCAAGCGCAAAACACTTCTCGCAGTTACTACGAACTTGTTACCGCAAGCACCTCCAAATCTATTTAATTTTATACTGCAGTTTCCATTTCACACACGATGTTGTTGTCTTAACAATACTGAGAACCATAACATAAAATACACATGAACACCAGCAAATTTGTTCTTAATCTGACACCATTCAGTGTTTTATTTCTTCTATTGAAAAAAAAAATTTGCAAAATAGTTTATAGTGTCAAAAGGAAGAACGAAAGATAAGCAACAGCTGTAATGAGCATCATAATTTCATAATCATATTGATACAATTACAAATGGAAAAAAAAGAGCAGAACAAAAGAAAACAAAATCTGAGAATAAACTTTTCAGTATAAAATAGGTTTTTTCTGTAAGTTCTGTATACTTGGCAATACGGAACTTGGAGGATAGCTTGGAACAGAGGAATTACAATGCAGGAATAACAACATGCCATAAAACAGGGTATTTACGTTGGAAGTATGGAAATCATATGGACTCTCCTATCTGGATTGAACAAAGGGTGTTCACCATCCATCAACAGTGAAACAAAAAAAATAAACCTTTTCTTTTTAAAGTGTAATTATACATTACTCAACAAAGATCATAACAAAACCCCAAAAAATGAAGATCAACAAAACAGGAATGGAAATATTCTTCACCTCCAGAAAAAAAATATTAAATTTTAAAAAAAACTTGAAAAACCACACACACACATGCACGCGCCACACTCAAAGACTGCATGCGTAGCATGGAAAATAGTGTCATTCGCTGCAAGTAAACGCGCTTTCGAATAGGGGGTGGGGGGGGGGGGGGAGGGGGGGGGAAAGGGTTTTAAGGGCGGGGGACCGACCGCCTTTCCACACCGCACTTTGATCAGATGTTGCACGGTATTACTACTTCATCACTACGCATCCCCTCCCACTTTCCACGTGAGGCATTGAGCACAGAAATACAGAGACGTAAAGTGGTTGGGATGGGGCTCATCAATGGCCATGGGCGATCTTGGAGCAGACTGCTTTGTATTGGGTGTCATCCAGGTCGGAACAGTCGACGCAAGTGCTGATGCCCTGTAACTTCTTCTTGAGGCCGTCTTTTGAGGAGGCGAAGATCATCTTGCCGCTGATGGGGCCATCGTCTGGGCACCTACACACAAACAAGTCTTCGTGAGCTTGACAACAAAGAAAGAAACATGACAGGCTTGTATCTGAACAGGCCATCGTCTGGGCACCTGCATCACAAACAAGTCTTCGTGAGCTTGACAACAAAGAAAGAAACATGACAGGCTTGTATCTGAACAGGACATCGTCTGGGCACCTGCAACGCAAACAAGTCTTTGTGAGCTTGACAACAAAGAAAGAAACATGACAGGCTTGTATCTGAACAGGCCGTCTGGGCACCTGCACCACAAACAAGTCTTCGTGAGCTTGACAACAAAGAAAGAAACATGACAGGCTTGTATCTGAACAGGCCGTCTGGGCATCTGCAACACAAACAAGTCTTCGTGAGCTTGACAACAAAGAAAGAAACATGACAGGCTTGTATCTGAACAGGCCGTCTGGGCATCTGCAACACAAACAAGTCTTCGTAAGCTTGACAACAAAGAAAGAAACATGACAGGCTTGTATCTGAACAGGCCATCGTCTGGGCACCTGCATCACAAACAAGTCTTCGTGAGCTTGACAACAAAGAAAGAAACATGACAGGCTTGTATCTGAACAGGTCATCGTCTGGGCACCTGCATCACAAACAAGTCTTCGTGAGCTTGACAACAGAGAAAAAACCATGACAGGCTTGTATCTGAACAGGCCATCGTCTGGGCACCTGCAACGCAAACAAGTCTTCGTGAGCTTGACAACAAAGAAAGAAACATGACAGGCTTGTATCTGAACAGGTCATCGTCTGGGCACCTGCACCACAAACAAGTCTTTGTGAGCTTGACAACAAAGAAAGAAACATGACAGGCTTGTATCTGAACAGGCCATCGTCTGGGCACCTTCAACACAAACAAGTCTTCGTGAGCTTGACAACAAAGAAAGAAACATGACAGGCTTGTATCTGAACAGGCCATCGTCTGGGCACCTGCATCACAAACAAGTCTTCGTGAGCTTGACAACAAAGAAAGAAACATGACAGGCTTGTATCTGAACAGGCCATCGTCTGGGCACCTGCATCACAAACAAGTCCTCGTGAGCTTGACAACAAAGAAAGAAACATGACGGGTTTGTATCTGAACAGGCCATCGTCTGGGCACCTGCAACGCAAACAAGTCTTCGTGAGCTTGACAACAAAGAAAGAAACATGACGGGTTTGTATCTGAACAGGCCATCGTCTGGGCACCTGAAACACAAACAAGTCTTTGTGAGCTTGACAACAAAGAAAGAAACATGACAGGCTTGTATCTGAACAGGCCATCGTCTGGGCACCTGCAACACAAACAAGTCTTCGTGAGCTTGACAACAAAGAAACATGACAGGCTTGTATCTGAATAGGCCGTCTGGGCACCTGCAACGCAAACAAGTCTTTGTGAGCTTGACAATGACAACAAAGAAAGAAACATGACGGGTTTGTATCTGAACAGGCCATCGTCTGGGCACCTGAAACACAAACAAGTCCTCGTGAGCTTGACAATGACAACAAAGAAAGAAACATGACAGGTTTGTATCTGAACAAAGACACAAACGAAAGGTTCAATATCAATATCAAACACTGCACCCCCAAAAAATAAGACTCTTACTCTCAGACTCGAAGGACAATAGGTCAGTTCGGACTGGATTGAAAATATGCGTCGGTATCTCGGTCCAAGTCCCAAAGTCCTGGCTACAAAACTATCGCAGAGTTGTTCGCAGGCCCCTGTCTTCTGTAATTGTCACATACCTTTTTCATCTGACACATTGTTTTGTTCTGTCTCCTGTCCGATAGTTGTGCCATGTAGGCAGTCTTCTGACAGAATAATGTTTCCCTCATCACTTGGACCTATACATCACATGCAGATTTTCAATCCAGGTCTACCTCACCTGACCTATTGTCCACTTGAGTCTGGGAGCATTGATATATCCTTCTACCAGAAGACCTCCTAGTCCTACATATCAAAACTATCAGACGGACAGGAATAGAACAAATGTGTTGGATCGTAAAAATATGTGTCAATGACCAATAACAATACATGTACACAATCCCGCCCAGTTTGTCTCAGGGTCTCCCTCTGCACCATCTTTCAAAACCCATCTGAAAACATCTCTTCTGAGCCTGTATGTCCTTGGTTTTTCCAGCTAGTCTGTTTCAGCTTCTGTTTGTACAGTACATTTACAGGGATCGTGTTAACGCATGTTTTTTTTTGCGTATTTGACGCGTTTTAAAATCCGCCCACGCATTTTCCCGCCGCTTATGGTGTTATGTCTCAGTTAAATGTATGCTTTGTATGCTTGTTGATTTGTGCTAGTTTATTCTATAATGAATTTGTAAAGCGCCTGGAGCCAATTGATGGGACTCGCGCTATAGAAAAGTTATTTATTATTATTGTTATTATTATTATTATTATGCGTAACGCGTACGCAAAACAACTTCTATTCAAAACGGCATGCTCAGCAGCACATCCCAATACTGAATCAGACTATAGCCCACGCGCACGAGTTGACACTCTGATGCGTATCGCCATGGAGGGGCCGGCCGTGAGCCAAAGTGCGGACGTTGTAGACAGGGCTTGCCGCGAATTCCAGAGCCGATGTGAGCGTCGGAAATAGGTGAGTGAAATGCAGCTTTTGACATGATTTAACTGTGTTATAGTGTGACGCAAAATCGGTTCTGCTTTACGTGTTTTTTGGCCGACATTGCGTAAGCAATTTGAAAAATCCTAGCGCAATCCCTGCATTTAGTATGTTGTGTTTGTGTGTGGGGGGAGTTTATAAATTATACAATGCATTCTCATTGTAATGTAAGCACACATTCATGCATTTTTCTCCAGTGATTTGTGTGCGTGAGTGCTGTCGTTGACTGTGCTTAGTCTTATTGCTATGTTAGTTTAAGTTGCCATTAGGCCCAAAAAAAAATTTGTCTGTTTCTGGTCACCCGACCGACCCTAAATTTCGGCGCCGACCCTAAACTTTTTTTTTCCTAACTCCAAAATTTTGGTTTTGTTGGTGGTGGTAAAGGACAGGGTGAGAAAATAAACAACAAAAACGTGTGAAAACGAAAGTCCGCTGACGATTTGTAAATGTGTTGAGTGTCTTGTCTCTATGTATAGTGAATCCAGTCTCTTTGCGCGATTTTTAAAGTTAGTTTTATTGGTCTACATTTGGGGGTAAAAAAAAAAAAAAAAAAAAAAAAAAAAAAAAAATCCCGACCTACCGACCCTATTTTTTTAAGCCATGTTACCAGAAACAGAAATTTTTTTTTTTTTGGCCTTATGGAGACTTGCACTATAAAAAAATGATTTATTATTATCATTATAAAGTTCTACACGTACTCAAAAATTCAGTGTTTGTTTTCCACAGTCAACTCGATTTCGGCCGCAAGGGCTTTTTCGCCTGCGATGCATTGCAATTAAAATAAAGTGCGGTCTCGAAACTGAAGGATTGTTTAAAGCCATATGTACTCGATGACTATACACGCTAATTGCTTTACCAACAGCTGGAGACATGCTAAATTAAGTTCCCTGCAAGATATTGTGGTCTAGGACCCCTTAAATGTTGAGATATTTGAATTTTTATTTTGATCTAGATCGTCCTATTTATAGATTTGCCAACAGAGGGAACGTTGACGCAAGGGAAATAACTCCGCGTCTTTGTTGACATCCTCACTTTTTCAGAGGCTAGAACAAGCTGTAATGCATGTATATGGTCCGCACATGGCGACATATCGTCATTACATGGTCTTATGGTGCGTTTGACATCGATTATGGGCAAACTACACTTTGTAAACACGGGAGCGCGTACATATGCCTTTAAAAAACAAAAATGCGCTCAGAATTCTTCTGCCCATTCCCGAACAAGCAGAAAACACTTGCTCGACTGTTTCCTACAGCATTCTTATGATCATGGCATGGCTGCCAACCTTATGACTATGTAATTCCTGTAGTGGTCTGGGGGCCGATTTTTTTGTAAATAATAATAATAATAATAATAATAAAGTTTATTTATATTGCGCCTATCCCTTACAAAAACCAAAAATATTTGGCTCTAAGCGCATTACAACATGTGTAGGGACTTGGTACAATCAAGTCTGACAAATACAATAACACAATATACAGTCGGTCTCTTAACTTAATGGCTGCAGGCGTCCGAGTCTTTTTTTTTTTTTTTTTTTTTTTTTTTTTTAACACGTTTTTATTTCTTTTTGGTACACGACATCAACATCACACAGCAACATCAAATAACATCAACCATACAAAACTATGCATCTCCAACAAAGACAAAGAAAAAAAGAGGCAACAACAAAACAAAACGGAAAAACACGATAAAGCATACAATCACACAGCCCATATTCAATACATTTATAAATTATGTAAACGTCTCTTTTTTTATGTTTCTATTTGATAATTTTGTAAAACACCAAGTCCTGTTCCCCGTTTAGCTGTTGCAAAATAAACAGACAATGTTTGTGTTCGAGTCTAAACTGAGAAATATCTTTAACCTCCTATTACCTCCAAAAACCAAATTTCATCCTTACCAGCTCAATCAGAAAGACAATCAATCATTTGACAATATCAGAGGTTTAAATGGGTACCACTCCAGGAGAAATGTATTATATGTAAAATTAAGTTTACTTAAATATTCTTCTACCAAATACCTTTTTCTCAGATCTCTTTTAAATGCAGCCATTGTAGGAACAGCTTTTGCATACTTACACTTGTAAATAAAAAATTTGGCATTTAATATTATAAAATCAAAAACTGTACTACTTTTGAAATATGTATCAATACCAAACAAAATAAACTTTTCACTAAAAAATATGTTCTCAACATTGTGACATTCATTTTTAACATAGTTTAACAAATCATTCCAAAATGACTGTACATACTGACATGCCCACAAACAATGTTGAATACTATCCCTCTCGTCTCGGCATAAATGGCACATCACGTCTTCTACTACTCCCAATTGTTTTAATATCACATTTGTTGCTAAAATCCTATGTAATACTCGAATTTGAAACCATTTAAGTTTTACTTCAGAAATTTTCGTTACATATTTAAAGCATAATTTCCAATCAATATCACCTTCTAGTTTATCTTCCCATTTTGTACAACAATTTGGACGCTTTCCATCCTGTAGTAATTTTTCATAATACACTTTTGCTCCTTTTATTTGGGAGTGAATGACTGACACTGATTTATTACTATCAATCATACTATTATTCTCCAAAACAATATTAAACGTTTTTATGTATTTTTTAATTGCTCCCACGCATCCTAAATAACTCAAAAAATTGGTTCTGATATGATACTTTTCACAGAACTCGTTATAGGTATAAAAACTTCCATTGTCATTAACCAACTGACCAATGAAATAAATGTTGTTATCAAACCAATTCTGAAAAAAACAAGTCTTCTTCCCAATCTTTATATTATTATTGAAGAAAAGTGGTTCTGCTAATATTTCTTTGGAGGTTTCTAGATCTATTTTATATCGAAACTGTTCATAAACATTAAACACATCCTTCCAAAAGCTATTACTATGTTGTTTACCGCTATAAAGACTAGGACCACTTACATCAATGTTGTCCACATCGGGATATAAAACAGTTGTTATAACTTTCCATTTGTGGACCGTAAACCTCAACTTTTTTATCCAAGTCAATTTCAGGGCTAACATATAAGTCTTAACGTGAGGAACATCAAGGCCACCATCCTTAACACTTTTAACTACAATATTTCTACTTATCCGATCACGTTTTCGATTCCACACAAAGTCAAAAATCATAGTCTGTAAATCATTTATAAACTTGTCTGGAGGGTTTGGCAACAACATCCACAAGTATACAAGCTTGGACAATATTAAGGATTTCAAAACTGCTATTCTACCTATAGGGGTTATCAATCTTTTAGACCAAATCAAAAATAATCGTTTTACTGCTTGAAACTGGCTGCAGGCGTCCGAGTCTTAAAAGGCACAGGCGCAAGTGCGAGTAAACGTGTGTGTACGTGCACGCAAGCGTGCGTATGTTTGTTTTTTGTATGTGTGCTGCAATGGGCGTGTGTGTTTGTGTGTGTGACAAAATACATGTTAAAAGCGTAAATTCTGACATACTCAAGAAAAAACATTTGTCAAGGTTGGTTCCACGACATTACTAACGATGTTTTGAAAAGGGTACAGCTAGTCAATCATACTTGCAGCTATGGGGAGGACATCAACCAGGCTCTGATTTGCTAGTTATGAGGTATTTCCAGTTTGAATACATGCTCGCGAATTTTAAACTGCTTGACACTGACACTGTGACAGTGACAAACACGTGGCTATCGGTAGGAAGTCATCTTGTACATCTCTCATTAACTCCATACTGACTATCCCCTCCCCCCTCCAGTACTGCTGTTGGAATCGTGGACGCAATACTCCACTCATTAAGATCGTGGTGTGGGATATTTCATGTTAATTTAGAAACTAGCTTCATCGCACTTTTATTTTCGGGACAAACCACGAATATCGACACTACCTTCAAAGTTTAAATTCAGAATGAACAATGCAGGTTGATGTGATTACCGCCAGATGCATCTCCGTTTTGCACGTGCACTTAGAGTACATGTGAGGGTTGAGATGTTATTGTTGCTGGTAGCTGACCAGGGCTAAGGTGCATGAACCGAAAGTGGGTGCCAACTGAACGGGAGAGAACAAACCGCGGGTTCTGATCCGTTGAAATCACAACACATCTCAGTTTCAACCAATCCATCACTGCGGGTGGCTCCCGTTTGGGTGGTAACTTTGTCGTGCACCTCAGACCAGGTCCACTACCCGGAAGTGAGCGTGCTTCTTCGGCCGAGACTGTCAAGTGTCGGCATGCGGAACAGAATAGAATCTATCTATGTGGAAACTTTCACTCACCAGCTCATGAAAGCCAGTTTGTCCATGTCCTTGCCACTTTTGGGGTTAGGTACTTTCAAGTCCCACACGATGTAGCGACCCTCAAGGGGGGGAAGCGACTTGATGATCTCATTGTATTCCGTCTCCTGGTCTTTATCCTGGTCGTACTTCACAATTCTGTCAACCTCAATTTTTTTCTTGTCGTCGGAGACTTTGAAGAGTATACATCTGTACGTATTCTTATTACTCTTCATCTCCTGATAAAGAGTCACCGCCTCAGAATCGACGTCCATTCCACTACTCATGATGCCGGTTAGGTTGAAATCGTCCGCGGTGAAGAAGTGTGCAGAGAAGAACTCAAGAAGTGTGGACAAAAGGAGCCTTCAAAATGGCGACAGTGTGCGAAGGGGTGTTCCGGTTCAGTAAATACAATATATTTTCAAAGAAAAAGTGAAAAAATACAGATGCGTCACCATTTATTATGCACATTGTTCATACAATAATTCTTGGAAAGAAAAGCAATGAAAATACGAGTAAAAGACTGAGTTGAATTCATCATCACTTTTAAATCCAAAATCCCTTTCGAGTTCTAAGTGGGCTGCAAACACTGTAATCGGGGCAGACTATTCGCACTATACCGTGCGAGCAGCCTTGCGCGGATAAAGGCACGCAGCTTTATGTTCACGTGTGTTGCTGCTTTCGACAAGCTTTGCAAAATACGCATTTTCCTCTTTATTTGGAACGTATTGATGACAACAGATGTTTTGATTTTTGTTTACTAGTCATGTTTACTCTGGGTTTACACACACACACACACAAGGTCTTGCAACCAGTCGCCGGCGCCCGGTCACGCAGCAGACGCCGACTGAGAGGCGGACAGGGGGTAGTTAATGATGTGCAGTTGTACTGCCGGTCAGTCATATCCTTAGCCCCTAAAAAACGAATGCCTTGAAAACTAAGGCCTTAAAAAATGAGGCCGGTTTTTTTGAAGGCCCTCTATATGACCTTACAAAATAAGGCCTTATTTCTTGAAAGGCCTTGTATTGAAATAAGGCTTTGTTTTAAAATAAGGCCTTTAAAGAAATAATGTCTAAATTCGGGAAATAATGGCTTATTTTGTAAGGCCTGATTTGGGGGATATTCGACCCTTGTTAGTGCCAATGCCGATACGGTCACGTTCAGCGGACAGTAACTGTTACTTGCAGTTGAGATTGAGTGCATGAAAAGTATTTTTAGCGACACTGCAGAACAATCCTTTTTTCAAAAAGTGCATGTACGTCTACACCCCAAGTCTTTTCCAGCTCATGCGTACAGAATTAGATGGAAATTGATTCGAACCAAAGATCTTGTATGCTACGCTCTTAGCGTAGCATACAAGATCTTTGTTCGAACTGAGATAGTGTGAGTATAACAACAGCTAAAATGTGGTTATTTGCACGATATAGTGCCCAGGAACCGGTTTTCACACGGTGTAAGACAGCTAACCACTGTAAAGCAGGACACAGAAGCCGTGAGTTGACTGCCCATATATGGCAGCAAAGAGCACGACGCATGACTCACATTCTTTCTCTCCAAAGTTGTAGCCATGGCCGAAGAGGGCTCCAAACGACAACAATGATCTTTCGGTGACTTAATCGACATGGCACCGCTTTTTAGTATTTTTGAGTGGTACCAGAGGGGCGCGCCCCGGTGTCACTCCGCCATTACACTTAGTTACTGTGCAGTCACTGCCAGTGACATGGGACGCAGCAGTAATCGAACTGTGGTCGAGGGTTTCATCTTCGATCAGAGCAAGAACAAAATTTGTTCAGCAGACACACAGGCACACGTCTTGTGTAGCCTGGATTAACAAAGCGGCTTGTCGAGGGGCCAAACGCGACTGTCGAAATCTGTAAGACTAAGAGTCGTATAGAGGAGCAAAACCACTCGATCATGTCTAAATTGCACACAAAAAATGTTAAAACGGGGATGGTCGAAGACGAGCGGATTTGTTTTTGTTTGTTTTTTAGGAATGTATTGTTAGCTTTGCTGCAAAAGAACACAGAAGCAGACAAAAGCATTCACAATATCGGTGTAAGACTGAATCGGTCACTGACCAAAACAAAGTGTTTGATTGGTTTTGAAGGATTTGCCACCCTATTTTGTTGTGCTCTTCTCTCTCTCTCACTCACTCACTCACTCACTCTCACTCACTAGTCAACATCGTCACACTCCTTCCGTGTCTTCGTCGCTAGCTCAGCGGATCTTCTTCATCTCTGAGCTCTGTGGTGACGATTTGCGTCACTCAGTGAGCCACCGGGAAACCCCACGAAGCCGGATTTCTGTGTTTGCCGTGACCCTGCGTTTCCATAGTGCAACCAACAGATGTAACGGACAAGTCATTAATTAAATCCAAACAGATCACCTTCTCGATAATTACGATTAGTCAGCACCGTTTTGTTGGGCCCTGGCTGCCTGAAAATTGTGCTGAAGGTTGAAAAACAAAGACTTTCATAGTATTTGACATGTTTGGAATGCATTTCACTTACACAGGCGCCTGTGTGTGCTAATTATTGCGAAGTTAAATGTAGCCTGCTCTTATAAGGTAATTTTAGATGTTCCAAGATCCTATTCCTAGCCTGTTTGCCGGGCTAACCAGACAGCCTAACTGGGGGGATGTGTGTGTGTGTGTGTGTGTGTGTGTGGGGGGGTGATGTGAGTGATAAGATATATGCAGTGAAGGTGTGTTTTTAGGACAGAATGTGATTTGAATGGAGTGTAGTGAATGTGGGTGACATGTGCAGTGAAGGCATGTTTTTAGGACAGAATGTGATTTGAATGGAGTGTACTGAATGTGGGTGACATGTGCAGTGAAGGCATGTTTTTATGATAGAATGTGATGTGAATATGAAGCTCTCATGACCTGATTTTCTTGATGTACTGTACTTTTGATTTACTTATTGTGTGTCCTGGAATCTTTAGGCCAAGCAAAAAACCACATCAATGTTTGCGATCCCCTGACCCACCCTAGAACTTTTGTTGACCCTTCAAAAAACTCTGCCATAATAAAGTATTTTTAGTTGTTTGTAACAGTCTAGTTACACACAAACTGAAAGCAAAACGGATTGATACAGAGAAGAAAGAAGTGTCAAGCTGCTCACAAATAAACAAACAATTAAAAACTGTTACTCCTTTTATTCTAGAGATTTTCCCAAAACACAGCAGCTTTACATACATATTCTTCCTTTCTCTCTTGCTCATACAAACCACACATGAACCACCTCATAATCTTTTACACACAGACATGTACTCACTCACTCTCTCTCTCTATATATATACATATATATATATATCTCACACACACACACACATATATATGCATACACACTCGCATGCTTCTTTTCTCTGTAAGAAAAACATGCTTTCTCTCCCTCTTCCTCTCTGTCTCAAATTACAAATCAAACGCTAACACACAACACTCTATCAAGCACACACACATCACCTAACACGCAAAGCTAAAAAATGGAACAGCAGCGAATCGCTGCCAAACGCAGCCAAAGTGCACAGGTACATATTGCAATCACTCATCAGTCCTTTCCAGAGTAAACCAGTTTGTCGTCTGACAAGGGGCACACATGAAATGACTGACTAGGTTTCAAAAAACAAACCATGTTTTTCATTCCTTAAATTCACATCCAGGAGACAAAAAATTATCATAAATACACGTACCGGTACTCATTCATCAGAAATTAACACAGCTCACACTCACCAAATCACACAGACATACAATTCAACAGAAATGCAACATCATGCATTGTACTCTGTAGCAGACTTAGACGGAGCAACGACAGCATAACTATAACACGATGTTAAATTATTCTTATGGCAAGGACCTGTACACAGAATATCATCCGACTGGCAAAACAAAACAACAAACAAAATCACTGATGCATACAATATGTACTTCAAAAGCATCAATCACAATTAAAGACAGTCGGTCAACTAAAATATCACATGCAGATTAATTATGATCATGTATGCAGTATGTCTTGTCAATCATTCAACAAAAGAAACTCAATGGAAGAGAAACGAAAAAAATATTTAAAAAATGAACAAAGATACGAAAAACAGTACACAGACAGAATGTGTGTGTGTGTGTGTGTATGTGTGAGCATACCATGTTCACAACAGTTCAGGTCTACTGAAGCAGAATAAAGGAGAGACAACAATTAAAACTAGTAGAGAAAAACATAATTGCTCTCATTCCTTAATTAAGTTAATATAATTTTTTTACCCCCCCCCCCCCCCCCCCCCCCCCCTTTAAAAAAAAATCCTTGGATTTTGTTTGTTTGTTTATTTGTTGCTTAACGTCCAGCCGACTACGCAGAGCCATATCAGGACGAGGAAGGGGGGGATGAAGGGGGCCACTTGTCAAGCGATTCCTGTTTACAAATGCACTAACCCATTACTTGTGTCCCAGCAGGCTTTAGTAAAACTAAATTAATACCTACTGGAAGATTACCAGTTTCCAGTATGTTAAAATAGGCTTAACCTATCTACTGCTGGACTTACATCAGAACACTAACAGATTAAACTATACATGAATCGCGAGACAAGCGGCAAGAGAAGAGATTTTTGGAAAAAATACAGGTGAATGAGCAAGAAGGCAGAAAAAAGAAAAGAATTCATGAAGAAAAAGAGAGCATGACAGGAAAGAGGAACCAAAAATCTACCTAACAGCAAACTAGAAAGCTCCTGCGGTTCCAAAAACAGGAGGGGCCTTTAATTTCATAACCGCAGTGCCCCACTGCGGAAATCCGTGGATGAAAAAAGGATACAATCATGTACATGTAATGCCAAATATGATCTTCTGTCATAAATTCATCAACAAAACCCAACTCAAAGGAAAGGGGGAACAAAAAGGAAAATAAAGTGTCAGGAAGTGAACCCCCCTTTTAAGACCCCCCAATTTAAGACTCCCTCCTTTTTAAGACCCTGTATTCTCAGACTTTCTGTTCATAACCTCTCTAAAATTACCCCCCTTTTAAGACTCCCTCCTTTTTGAGTCACTTGAGAAAAAGTGACTATGTAATCGGTCAGTGTTAGTCTGTCCGGCCGGCCGGCCGGCCGTCCGTAGACACCACCTTAACGTTGGACTTTTCTCGGAAACTATCAAAGCGATCGGGCTCATATTTTGTTTAGTCGTGACCTCCAATGACCTCTACACTTTAACGATGGTTTCTTTGACCTTTTTCAAGGTCACAGGTCAGCGTCAAAGGAAAAATTAGACATTTTATATCTTTGACAAAGTTCATCGGATGTGATTGAAACTTTGTAGGATTATTCTTTACATCAAAGTATTTACATCTGTAGCCTTTTACGAACGTTATCAGAAAAACAAGGGAGATAACTAGCCTTTTCTGTTCGGCAACACACAACTTAACGTTGGGCTTTTCTCGGAAACTATAAAAGTGACCGGGCTCAAATTTTATGTGAACGTGACTCATTGTGTTGTGAATAGCAATTTCTTCCTGTCCATCTGATGCCTCATATAATATTCAGAACTGCGAAAGTGACTCGATCGAGCGTTTGCTCTTCTTGTTAAGACCCTGTATTCTCAGACTTTCTGTTCATAACCTCTCTAAAATTACCCCCCTTTTAAGACTCCCTCCTTTTTAAGACCTGATTTTCTCAGATGTGTATAGGTCTTAAATGGGGGGTTTCACTGTGTGGATACCAGTGATGCACCTTCGCCTGTTCTTCTTAGAGCAAAACTAATCTAAAAAAAAATTGCATTAGAAGCATCACACACTCACACACACACACTTACAGTTACATAACAGCTCAACAAAAAGTGTCTCCAAAAATTGATCGATCAACAAAGATCAATTATGCTGACTATGACACAATTAAATGACCAGGTCAGACTTCTCACAGAACCCATGCCAGACACTGCAATGCATGAGAGAAATTCAAGTTTTACGCCCTCACGGCAAAGCCATTAGGGGCATGTTCCCGGGTTTTAACCCGACTTTAGATGAGATACACAAGTGTATGTGTGTTCAGGTGGTATCAGCCACCTGCACTTATGGCAGAATGACCGAGGTCTTTTACGTGCCACTGTGGTGACACGGGGGTGGGAGATGGATACCGTCTCTGGGTCTACACATAAGGTTGACCTGTGTCCGGCCCGGCACGGATTCGAACCAGCGACCTTTCGATCACAAGTCCAGTGCTCTACCACCTGAGCTACCCGGTTTAGCAACACAAACCTAATTTGAAGCACATTTGAAAATCGTAGTCTGGACTCAAATTGAGTATTTTTCCCCAAAAAAGCCTAAAAAATAGTAATAAATTACTCCAAAATAGTAAGGGTAAACAGGTCTGCATACCTGTGAGCTCCATATGTATGTATCCTTATGGCCTTCAGTACTCCCCCCCCCTCCTCCTCCCCCCCCCTCCCCCACCCCCATAGACACTGTCATGTAAGATAGCAATGACACTAGGGTGTGAATGATGGACATGAAAAGAACAACAATTGCAGCCTTTTTGTCTTGCAGTAAAAAAAAATTCTTGTCTAAATAACACAACACTTTACTTTCAGATGCAAAAAATGAGGAAAACACCTAATAAAGTAACAGTCAAAATTACAAAAACTGAAGGCACGTTTTCTTGAACACAGGACTTTCACCCATAACACCCCTTTTCTCTGCCTCCGAAAGAACGTACTTCTCTATCACATCTCATACAAACATCCCTTCCACACTAATTGTTTGTTTGTTTATTTGTTGCTTAACGTCCAGCCGACTACGCAGAGCCATATCAGGACGAGGAAGGGGGGGATGAAGGGGGCCACTTGTCAAGCGATTCCTGTTTACAAATGCACTAACCCATTACTTGTGTCCCAGCAGGCTTTAGTAAAACTAAATTAATACCTACTGGAAGATTACCAGTTTCCAGTATGTTAAAATAGGCTTAACCTATCTACTGCTGGTTTGTTTGTTTATTTGTTGTTTAACGTCCAGCCGACTACGCAGAGCCATATCAGGACGAGGAAGGGGGGGATGAAGGGGGCCACTTGTCAAGCGATTCCTGTTTACAAATGCACTAACCCATTACTTGTGTCCCAGCAGGCTTTAGTAAAACTAAATTAATACCTACTGGAAGATTACCAGTTTCCAGTATGTTAAAATAGGCTTAACCTATCTACTGCTGGACTTACATCAGAACACTAACAGATTAAACTATACATGAATCGCGAGACAAGCGGCAAGAGAAGAGATTTTTGGAAAAAATATAGGTGAATGAGCAAGAAGGCAGAAAAAAGAAAAGAATTCATGAAGAAAAAGAGCATGACAGGAAAGAGGAACCAAAAATCTACCTAACAGCAAACTAGAAAGCTCCTGCGGTTCCAAAAACAGGAGGGGCCTTTAATTTCATAACCGCAGTGCCCCACTGCGGGCTTACATCAGAACACTAACAGATTAAACTATACATGAATCGCGAGACAAGCGGCAAGAGAAGAGATTTTTGGAAAAAATACAGGTGAATGAGCAAGAAGGCAGAAAAAAGAAAAGAATTCATGAAGAAAAAGAGAGCATGACAGGAAAGAGGAACCAAAAATCTACCTAACAGCAAACTTGAAAGCTCCTGCGGTTCCAAAAACAGGAGGGGCCTTTAATTTCATAACCGCAGTGCCCCACTGCGGGACTTCCACACTAATGCTTGCTCTTGTGAACAAAACTATCATCTCCTGCGCGGTCCAGAACTATCGACCTCATGCAGCAACACAAATCTGTAGTCGTCTCACAAAGCACTCTAGAGAAGTTGAAATTGAAACTGAGACATCAACGACAATGCATGACATCAGCAAGAACAAGTCCGAGCAGATATGGAACTTTCAACCAAGTAACAGTTAACCACGGTAGCTGGTAGCGGCTTTCTTTGAATTATTTTCACATGTGTCCCATCGGCTTCACCTCCGACATTCTTGTTAGTTTCCACCGCTCAATTTTAACCCGTCGAGACCATCTCGAACAAATGCCTTCAATTTCACTCAATCAAATCCCAGCTTCCAATGTGGAGAAATTCACTGACCACCCACACATTCAATCAATCAATCAATCAATCAATGACGCTTATATCGCGCATATTCCGTGGGTACAGTTCTAGGCGCTCTGCAGTGATGCCGTGTGAGATGAAATTTTATACGGCCAGTAGATTCAGTGTTATTCCCAGACTCAGAGGACAACAGGTCAGTTGGACCAGGACTGAATATTTGTATAGGTCCAAATATATCGATTCAACATTGGATTTTTCTTCTTTGAGCCATGTGACGTCAGAACTCATTTCTGTGCCTGGCAAAGACTACAAAAGAGTGCAAGTTTCTGTGCGTATAATCGTCAAAAATGAATGAGTACCAACTAAACTGGATCGAAGCATGAATGTTATTTGAATGTTTGACCAAAATATGACACTCGATTCAGATCTCGACAGTCATTGTTCATCTCAACTGCTGGAGCAGTCTCGGGGGAACACCGACTATTTCAATCTGTGTAAAATATCATAGTTTGGTCAAAAAGACAAATAACGTATAATGTCCTGGCTACAAAAGCCTGCTTATTCAGAAGACCTCTTTCGTGTCAAAACCATCATTGTCAAAACCATCAAACCGTTGGTCTGGAATCAAAACAAATCGTTACATCAAAACAAAAGTATGCGCCAGTGACCGAAGACCGAGGCCTGAAAACAACACTGCATTCATCCAACCACCTTCCCTCAATGTACGACATCAAGATGACAGTCCCGCCCACATGTGCATTTCCCCACACATAACCACACGCTAACTTTACAACATATACACACATAACCATACTGTAACTAAACAACACATTCTTCTTCTTCTTGTCGATCGCCTTTACACTTGGGAGTCCAGCTCTGGATATGAAACTGGTGGTATACAACACACATGTTTTGATGCACACACCAAACTCACTGATGACACGTTTTCCCACGCCAGATCTAACGGCACACATAATGGCACCAACAGAAAGCCACCATCCTTTGGCAAGGAAGATCAAGCTACTCAAACAAAATCTCTCATTTCTTAATTAGCATATTCACTCCCCATCCGAAGATCTTTCCGATATTATACCACTTAATATTGAAAACAAAAGATGGAAATGTAACCCCTCGCAACCTGCATAAAAAAAACCACCCAGATTAAAACATCACACAATCACACAATCAAGTCTTTCAGTTTCACATCAATCATCATCCCCAGACTACTTCCAACAGAAAGATTTACGCGCACAAGAAATCATCCGATATATACAGCAAATAAAACTACACGCACTGATGCACAAGGGAAACTGTCAAGCCATTTTGCTGCACTCAGTAATATGCTGCCTGCACCAAAATCTAATGGCCAATAGCTTAGAGTTAGACAGACAAACAGAAAAACAAACAAATGCTTTGAGTTAGACAAACAAACAGAAAAACAAACAATAGCTTTAGAGTTAGACAGATAAACAGAAAAACAAGAGGCGAAGCCATCAAGGCTCACGTAAGAAATCGACAAACAGTAACACAAACTCAATCACTCCGTCACACACACACACACACACACACACACACACACAGAAAGAGCATAGGTGAAACTGTGCAAGAAAGCGAGACACTAGATCTAGATCTGTCTGTCTGCATGTAGCCTACTTACAGGGACACGACTGCCAACTAGTCTCGGCCAGCTCAAAATAATAATGACCGAGACTTTCAGTACTTCCTTCGCGTGACGTCTAACCCTCTTACGTCATAATGTGACGTCAATGTAATGTGACGTCTTCAAATGTTAGAGTTTCTACCACAGACATACACACGCACGCACGCACATACGCACGCACAGACAGACAAAGTTACGATCGCATAGGCTACACTTACGTGAGCCAACAAACAAAAGCTTAGAGTTAGACGGACAAACAGAAAACAAACAATAGCTTAGAGTTAGACAGACAAACAGAAAAACAAACAATAGTTTAGAGTTAGACAGACAAACAGAAAAACAAACAATAGCTTAGAGTAAGACAAACAAACAGAAAAACAAACAATAGCTTTAGAGTTAGACAGACAAACAGAAAAACAAACAATAGCTTTAGAGTTAGACAGACAAACAGAAAAACAAACAATAGCTTAGAGTAAGACAAACAAACAGAAAACAAACAATAGCTTAGAGTTAGAAAGACAAACAGAAAAGCAAACAATCTGAGAAATGAGCACTGACCGCAGATGCAGCCCAGTCCAAATGACACCATAATACAAAGCATACATCTCTTATCATTCCCACAGAATTGTTCTGTCACTTTCCTATATTACACATTAATTTGGTAACAAAAAGCACAAGTCTTCCGCAAAACACTTCGGAGTTGCTACTCATATGTTTTCAGGAAAAACAACTTGTGTTTCCAACCTATAACTAAAACACATTCACACATGCTTTTCTCTTGATTTCAATAACAACTCATCTTTGTCAAGATTCAAGCAATTTCCTGCACACTGATTTTTTGCAGGTAAAAAGCAGATCCGCTCGAAAAACACTACCCACACACACACAGAAGAGATTTAGGTATTGTTCTGTGTCCTAAGATTTCAGACGATTACCCAAAGACACAGAAACAGATTTAGATATTGTTCTGTTGTCATTCGATTTCAAATTCACTTACAAATATGCTACCCAAAGACACTAAAACAGATTTTGATATCATTCTCTTTCAATAATTTGCTACAACAAAAAGAGAATGAAGACTGCAGTATCTAAACAAAAGTCAGTTGAAATGTCTAAAGGAGCATTGTCATGAATAGTTCAATGAACAAATGGTAGAAGAATGTTTGCACTGGTCTAAAAATCTGCAGCCAACAGAAAAATTCACATCTCTTCTAATACACCCAAAATCTTGCATCCAATCTCCACATTAGTATTACATGTCAATGTACACACAAGACACTTCATACAAAAGAATTTGTCTTTTCAAACAGCACACTGTCTCAGCAAACCTAGCAAACACATGTACACCGAAGCAGACAGTCACGGAACAGAAAATCGTTTTTAGGTGGGCAGATGCACAACACAAGTTTTGAATTCTCTAGTTTCTCCGTCTCATGATAAATTGAATCACCCTTTTTGAAACATGTCGACTTTCCCTTTGTAGCGTTTCTAACAACATGAATATCCTTTTTCATCTCCTCCACACGTCGTCCCAACAGGCTGGCACCACTTACGGAGTCGAAGCAGCGTACATTTTCAAGTGTATACCTTCGCTCTTCAAGATACAAGTTCCCCTCAGTACCTCTCTCCGAAGATCGCTTGTTGTTCCAGCAGATGAGGAAACGAACATCTCACATAATTTTACTCATCCTTGACGAAAAACAGTCCGACTCTCATCCCAGAATGCAGGCCAAGGGAGAGAAGCAAGACACTCGTTCCTGATGAGGAACAGTAACTCTGTCCCTCCCTTATCGACTCTCCTCCCAAATGGAGGTAGAGGGGGAGGTGATTACCACTCAACACTAATCCCAAAACCCTACATTCACACTCGGTCCGCCCCCCTCCCCCTATAACGCTAGAAGAGAGGGGGGTGGAGAGTTACATCATCATACTCCAAACACTCGGACAAAGAGAGGACAGAAGAAAACACTGCCCCAAAATCTCCTCTACCTGCCCCTTACCCTAACTCACTTCCATCCCCATAACACTGGTCAAGAGAGAGAGAGGGACAAAGGGGCGTTGGGGGGTCGGGGGGGTGGGGGGGGGGGGGGGTTGGGGGTAGTTATGCCAATCCATAATGCAGGTAGCGAGAGTAGAGACCTAACCAGTGCTCCAACCCCTGCTCCCCACCCCCTCCTTCCCCTCTCCCCCATCTCACTCCCTGTCCCCAGAACACCGGTAGAGAGGGGAGAAGAGAGGTGATCAGGAAAACGGCATCCCTTCCCAAATTCTGCTGCCCCAACTCAAACTGGTAAAGTGAAAGATATAATCACCGGCCTCAATGCCTATTCCAAGAGAGTTGATCAATACGCGCGCGAAGCGCTTGCTGATTAAGTTCTCCATCCATGCCAAACTATCCCCCGCTCTCCCCAGAAATCCGGTAGAGAGAGGACAAAAAATCAGGACAAGAAGTGCTTGCAGATAAATGTTTTCCAAATCACTTCCGTCTCTGAACACAGGTAGAGTGAGAGACGAAATTCCTGCCCTCAATTCTGCTCCGCCTAACCCCATGGCCCAACTCCCTCCCCAAATAATCATCTCCAATGTCACAGACAGAGGAAGAGATGTAATCACTGTCCTGATGTCTACCCCCACCCCCACTCACTCCCAATCCCCACTCGCTCCCATTCCCAAGGGAGAGAGAGAGAGAGATCAGGACAAAAAGTGCTTGCTGATAATTTTTCTCCACTGTCACAGACAGAGATAAAATCACTGTCCTGAAGTCTTCCCCCAATCCCCACTCACTCCCATCCCCAAGGGAGAGAGAGAGAGAGATCAGGACAAACAATTCTTACTGATAATCATCTCCAATGTCACAGACAGAGCGAGAGGATGAAAACACTGTCCTGACGTTTACCCCCACCCCTACTCACTCCCAATCCTCAAGGCAGAGAGAGAGATCAGGACAAGAAGTGCTTTCTGATAATGTTCTCAGATGTCAGACACCGGCCTGAAGTCTACCCCCACCCCCACTCACTCCCAATCGCCAAGGGAGAGAGAGAAAGATCAGGACAAAAAGTGCTTGCTGATAATGTTCTCGAGGGAGTCGTTGACGTCAAAGTCGAGGGGTTTGACCTGCGAGGCGTTGGTCTGGTCGCGCAGGTTGTTCCAGTCGGCCAGGACGTTGCTGAAGTGAAGGGCAAGGTCGGTGGCACCGGTGTTGTGGTAGAGTCGCAGCAAGCCCCGGTAGTCGTACTCCAGGCCGCTGTACGCCTCGCCAAACAATGCCTTGCCTGTGGAGGATCAAACACAGGTGGATAAGGATAAAGGATAAGATTTATATAGTCCTGGGAGGTCATGAAAATTCAGGTTGCTTTCTCTCTAGGGAAAGCGAGCTGCCATACAGTACGGTGCTACCCATTTTTTTCCTTCTTTTTCCTGCATGCGTGTATAATTTCATGTTTCCAAGCCCTTTCGCTGTGAACTTGGGTTTTTTATCGTGTGCATGCATGTATGTAAATGGGAGTGTTCAGACACTGAGGAGAGTCTGCACAAAGTTGACTCTGGGAAATAAATCCCTCGCCGAACGTGGGGATTGAACCCACACTGATAGCGACAAGTGGTTTTGAAGCCAGCGCCGCTACTGACTGAGCCATTTCCCCGCCTCGGTGTGTGATGTCTGTATTGAGTTTGCTCAGTTTACAGTGGGACACCCCCTTTGAGACCTCCACAAATCTGAGAACACCAGGTCAGGAGGAGAACACCAGGTCAGGAGGAGAACACCAGGTCAGGAGGAAATCTCAAAAAGGGGGGTAATTTACACATTTTTACAACAGAAAATCTGAAAAATCAAAGTCTGAAGGAGGGGGGGGGGGGTGTTCAAATTTGGGGGGAGGGGGGTGTCTTAAAAGGGGGGTTCAACTGTACTTCTTTTTTTGCTTCTGTGACCTTGTCAGCCAGCCTTATGGTAGCTCCCGTCCATAAAAAGGGAGGGAATCGGGAGGGTCCACAGATTTACACCGGCTGTCTTTACTACTTTCCCTTTTGCTGTACAGGAGATTGGAAGATTACAATGAGTTTACTGTTGCACAGATCACAAGCATGAATGCCCTCTCAACAGCTGAATAAATATCTACTATCTGTACTAATTCTATCCACATACTTCCGTGAACTTTCCCAAGACACTGTATGGAGGATATATTTTTTGGCATTTGCCTAAGGCAAAAAAAAAAAGTTGTATGTTTCTGGTCACCCGACCCTACCTAGCTTTTTCCCGCCGACCCTAGACTTTTTTAAATTGCATTTGTAAAAAATAAGGCAAACAAGAAGAGCAAACGCTCGATCGAGTCACTTTCGCAGTTCTGAATATTATATGAGGCATCAGATGGACAGGAAGAAATTGCTATTCACAACACAATGAGTCACGTTCACATAAAATTTGAGCCCGGTCACTTTTATAGTTTCCGAGAAAAGCCCAACGTTAAGTTGTGTGTTGCCGAACAGAAAAGGCTAGTTATCTCCCTTGTTTTTCTGATAACGTTCGTAAAAGGCTACAGATGTAAATACTTTGATGTAAAGAATAATCCTACAAAGTTTCAATCACATCCGATGAACTTTGTCAAAGATATAAAATGTCTAATTTTTCCTTTGACGCTGACCTGTGACCTTGAAAAAGGTCAAAGGTCAACGAAACCATCGTTAAAGTGTAGAGGTCATTGGAGGTCACGACTAAACAAAATATGAGCCCGATCGCTTTGATAGTTTCCGAGAAAAGTCCAACGTTAAGGTGGTGTCTACGGACGGCCGGCCGGCCGGCCGGCCGGACAGACTAACACTGACCGATTACATAGAGTCACTTTTTCTCAAGTGACTCAAAAAAGGCGTCAAAACGAAAGTAACAGACGGCAGACGACACAAGGGGGATAACCCCGCATCCCTTTTGTCTCATTTGTTTTGTAATGTGTTGTCTTTCTCTTTGTATAGTAAGTCCAGTCTCTTTGCGTCACTGTATAGTTATTTTCTACCCTGACCAAAAAATAAAAAACAAAAAAACAAAAAAAACCTACCTACCTACCCTATTTTTTGTAGCCATGTTACCAGAAACATACAACTTTTCTTGTGTGGCCTAAAGCATTGCC
>NC_090253.1:8376426-8391426 GCF_037325665.1 Littorina saxatilis
TAATCAATCCACAAAGCAAAGATGTAATGACACAGTAATAATTAAAGCAACAGACATTCTTATGCACAAAATATACACTCATATGTGTGTGTTCTGATGAACTCAAATAAGACGCCAGAAATTAACAAGAATGTGAGAAGACTTTTTTTTTCAAATCAGTGCTGAAAGTCCACGAAATGGGGCACTGGCCTCTGGCTGGTACTTCTCATAATTTACTAGCCAGAGAGCAAATTTTTGTATTTTTACTCGCCAAACCAACCATTTGTTTCAGCAAATTTACTCGCATTTGGCGAGTAGATTTACATTTCTACTCGCCATTTACATGTTTCTACTCGCCATGGCGAGTAAAATACTCGCCACTTTCAGGCCTGCAAATGAGTCACTACATCAATTATCTACCTGTCTGAGACAATGCCGCAAACCTGAACGAGGCGCCTGGAAAGACTAAGACTTTTGAGGACAAAAAAAACAACAAAGATCACTATGATAATCATCTTCACCTTCTGAGAAATCAACGCACTTCAAGCAAAAAGCCCAAGACGTAAAAAAGATATCAGATAAATATAAATACGCATGGGTGGGACTGAAACATTTCATGAATCCTGAACCTCAACCCAACAACAACAAAACCCAATCAACAACAAAACCCAACAACAAAACCCAACAACAAAACCCAACCAACAACAAAACCCAACAACAACAAAACCCAACAACAACAAAACTCAACCAACAACAAAACCCAACCAACAACAAAACCCAACAACAACAAAACTCAACCAACAACAAAACCCAACCAACAACAAAACCCAACAACAACAAAACCCAATCAACAACAAAACCCAACCAACAACAAAACCCAACAACAACAAAAGAGAAAAAAAAAAGCCATAATTGAATCCGGATTTCCGGCATATACCCGGAAGAATCCCACCTATGAATATGTTACTCACTTGGCATCCTCAAACTTGCCGGAGCTGTATTCAAAGACGTAGGTAGCGTAGGCCAGGTCTTCACAGGCAATGGCCACGTGCAGGTTGCTGCCCCCAAACACCTTCATTCGGATTGACAGCGCTAACTGCAAAACACAACCAATTTCATATAGGTTGCTGCCCCCAAACACCTTCATTCGGATTGACAGCGCTAACTGCAAAACACAACCAATTTCATATAGGTTGCTGCCCCCAAACACCTTCATTCGGATTGACAGTGCTAACTGCAAAACACAACCAATTTCATATAGATTGGTGCCCCCAAACACCTTCATTCGGATTGACAGCGCTAACTGCAAAACACAACCAATTTCATATAGGTTGCTGCCCCCAAACACCTTCATTCGGATTGACAGCGCTAACTGCAAAACACAACCAATTTCATATAGGTTGCTGCCCCCAAACACCTTCATTCTGATGGACAGCGCTAACTGCAAAACACAACCAATTTCATCGTAAATATTTTTTTAAAAAGGCGAGTGATTTTCTGCAATAATCATAAAATATTATAATCACTGCACAACAAGATGCAAAATACACAACAATTGTAAAAAAAAAGTGGGTTTTTTTTTTACATCTAAAGTCTAAGTCTAACACACACACACACCAGCCTACCGCCAAGAGATGTGATTCGTTTACCATTATCATAAAAGTAAAATTGTTTTTTTCCACAGAAGGATAGCTCACAAAGTTTTTCAAAGTATTTCGTCATGATTTAGGTCTGTCGGGCGTTGAAACTAACAAAAGAGACCTAATTAACACACATAAAATGCTTAGTCACACAGATAGCCGATCATGACCATACAAACATTCCTGATTCGCATGACTCACCTATTACTCAAGCGAGTCCCCCAAAAAAGCACACAAAAATGCCTCAGTTTTGTGAGGAAGTTGAGAAAAGGGCAATAACTCTTAAAAGGGTGAGTCAAAATGAGCATTTAAATTTTACATGTATACAAATGACCGTTTGATTTGTGGATTGTCTGGTTTGTTGAATGATTGATTAACTAAAGCCATGAGTCTGAAGCAAGAATCGTTCAATGTACCTGATAAACATGGACTGCTGACGTAATGGCATCGACGTTCAGAAGGAAGAAACCGTAGTCTAGCAGAGCGTCTGAATATTTTGGATGGTCAAACCCAAACCGCTCCCTGAGAAAAACAATAGCAATTTTAAATGTTTGAACGTACTTGCGCTCACACACACACACGCACACATACACACACTCAAACACACTTAAACACACTCAACAACAAAAACGCACACACATGCACACCACCACACATGCACACCCACACACACGCACAAAAACACACACACATGCACACCACCACACATGCACACCCACACACACGCACAAAAACACACACACACACAAACAAACCTGGTTAATTATGAATAAGTTCACCACTACCGTAAACTGCCTTGTATACGCCCACCCCCCGCATGCACCAAGTTTGCCCAAAAGTTGGGGGTGGGCGTTTACTAGGTACTATACCCTTTGCAGGAGCGGTTCCTTTGCTAGAATAACGATATTTTGGTAACTTGGCTTAGAAGTGTTGAAATGATGTGTTATTGCACAAAACTTTCCTCTATCCCACTATCTCTCTCTCACACACACCCCCCCCCCCCCCCCAACACACACACAAGGAATTCTGTAAGCAAACCACGAAGGAAATCGTGTTGCTTTGGTGTCTGCTAACAAGTTGATAACTTTAAACTATCTTTGTTCATGGCGACACGGCCCTCTATCCGTTCTTGGTCAAGAAATCTAAGAACACCTAAATCAACCGCTTCAGACATCATTTCCCGCCCAAGATGACGCTTTCGTTTCTTCTTTTCCATCCCAGTCCGATGCATCAAAAATGTATCGCGATTCTCTAGCGACACTAGAATCCTTCTGTTCACTCCGCAAAACATTTCCAAGGAAGGGAAACAATTGAAAAACAAGAACAGCGAACTGAATACTCTTGTTTATTTTCCTTGTCAACTCCAATGATCAAAAACCGGGGGGGTGGAGGGGGGTGGGGGCGTTTACTAGGTCCTGTACCCTGTGCGCAGAACTTGACCAAAAGTAGGGGGTGGGCGTTTACTCGATACTGGGCGTATACAAGGTAGTTTACGGTACTTATCCTTCTTTCAATTTTCTTGGGGAACAGGAGTGGGGAACAGGAGTGGGGAACAGGAGTGGGGAACAGGGGTGGGGAACAGGAGTGGGGAACAGGAGTGGGGAACAGGAGTGGGGAACAGGAGTGGGGAACAGGAGTGGGGAAAATAAATGTGCATATATCTGACATTGTTCAATAAAAGTTTCATCTATGCATGACTTATTTTACTGCTATGACACGAAAAAAGAGGTGCAAGAGAGTCAAATGTACGACTCACCTTGCTTGAAACACTGCTAGCTTGATAAGGACCTCCGCTTTCTTGAATTCACGCTTCACTACACATGCCTGTCAAGATGAAAATAGGGAAACAAATTTAAAACGATTGCACACACACATGTATGCCTGCCCTTGTCTCACACACAGTCCCCCTCCCCCTCTCACACACACTCATTTACACAAACACTGACCCTCCCCGTTTTACACACTCGCTCCTTCTCCCCCCTCTCACTCCCCCATCCCCATTCACACCTGTTCTCTCCTTTCTCACACACAGTCACTCTCCCCCCTCTCAAACACGCTCACTCACTCTCCCCCCCCCCCCCCTTTCTTCCCACACAGTCACTCTCTCCCCTCTCAAACACGCTCACTCACTCTCCCCCCCCCCCCCTTTCTTCCCACACAGTCACTCTCTCCCCTCTCAAACACGCTCACTCACTCTCCCCCCCCCCCACCCCTTTCTTCCCACACAGTCACTCTCTCCCCTCTCAAACACGCTCACTCACTCTCCCCCCCCCCCCTTTCTTCCCACACAGTCACTCTCTCCCCTCTCAAACACGCTCACTCACTCTCCCCCCCCCCCCCCCCCCCTTTCTTCCCACACAGTCACTCTCTCCCCTCTCAAACACGCTCACTCATTCTCCCCCCCCCCCCCTTTCTTCCCACACAGTCACTCTCTCCCCTCTCAAACACGCTCACTCACTCTCCCCCCCCCCCCCCCTTTCTTCCCACACAGTCACTCTCTCCCCTCTCAAACACGCTCACTCACTCTCCCCCCCCCCCCCTTTCTTCCCACACAGTCACTCTCTCCCCTCTCAAACACGCTCACTCACTCTCCCCCCCCCCCCCCCTTTCTTCCCACACAGTCACTCTCTCCCCTCTCAAACACGCTCACTCACTCTCCCCCCCCCCCCCTTTCTTCCCACACAGTCACTCTCTCCCCTCTCAAACACGCTCACTCACTCTCCCCCCCCCCCCTTTCTTCACACACAGTCACTCTCCCCCCTCTCAAACACTCTCTCTCTCTCTCTTGTAAGCTCCAAACCACTGGTTATACAATAAAACAATCCCTCCATCTCTCTCTCTCCCTCTCTAACAATGATGTTAAATTGTGCACCTGAATGAGTGTAACAATAGATTTTGTTTCAATTCTTACCTTCGCACATTGCCTTAGGACATCTATTACTGTCTGCAACACAGAAAGAGAAAGAAAAAACATTCATAAAATGAACAGTTTCACAACTTGCTAGTTGCATCGCAAGCACGTCTTCACGAAATCAAGAAATAGACGATGTTCGGAAATGATTCTGTTGGGTTTGAATGGGTTGTGAAAGAAGAGTGAGTACCCTTGCTTTTAGTGAGGCAAATAATCCACATGTTCTTGTCAATGTGTTTCGGACACACCCCTGCATAGTGATTGGCCGGTGGATTGTTTGTCTCACTAAAAGCAAGGGAACTCACTCTTTCACAACCCATACAGTCCAACAGAGTTATTTCCGGAATGCGTCTACTGCCCATGACATCTGCAGCTTTTTACATTTAGTCAAGTTTGGACTAAATGTTTTAACATAGAGGGGGAATCGAGACGAGGGTCGTGGTGTATATATATGTGTGTGTATGTGTGTGTGTGTGTGTGTGTGTGTGTGTGTGTGTGTGTGTGTGTGTGTGTGTGTGTGTGTGTGTGTGTGTGTGTGTGTGTGTGTGTGTGTGTGTGTGTAGAGCGATTCAGACTAAACTACTAGACCGATCTTTATGAAATTTGACATGAGAGTTCCTGGGAATGATATCCCCGGACGTTTTTTTCATTTTTTTGATAAATACCTTTGATGACGTCATATCCGGCTTTTTGTAAAAGTTGAGGCGGCACTGTCACACCCTCATTTTTCAATCAAATTGATTGAAATTTTGGCAAAGCAATCTTCGACGAAGGCCGGACTTTGGTATTGCATTTCAGCTTGGTGGCTTAAAAACTAATGAATGAGTTTGGTCATTAAATATCGGAAACTTGTAATTAAAAATTTTTTTTTTATTAAACGATCCAAAAATAATTTCATTGTATTCTTCATAATTTTCTGATTCCAAAAACATATACATATGTTATATTTGGATTACAAACAAGCTCTGAAAATTAAAAATATGAAAATTATGATTAAAATTAAAATTTCCGAAATCGATTTAAAACCAATTTCATCTTATTCCTTGTCGGTCCCCGATTCCAAAAACATATAGATATGATATGTTTGGATTAAAAACAAACTCAGTAAGCTAAAAAGAATAGACATACAGAAAAGCGTGTTAACCTGCTCAGCGCGACCACTACCGCTCTATTCTGCATGGCTTGTCGATTTCACTGCCTTTGCCACGAGCGGTGGACTGACAAAACTACAAGTATATGGTCTTTGGTGAAAAAAGCAGTGCGTTCAGTTTCATTCTGTGAGGTCGACAGCTTGACTAAATGTTGTTATTTCGCCTTACGCGACTTGTTTTCTTCTTTATTTGTGTGTGCAATGTTATCCATTAATTTTGTTGTAACTTCACTTCATTCAAAAAGTCACTGTAAAGAATGAAATCATAAAATTTTCAACATTTTGCAATCACATGCAACCTGATTACCAAATCATATACAGAAAAGTTTGTTTGTAACCAAGACTTTTTCTTGTGTGATGGTTGTTAGCTTCAGCCACAAAAACATGTACACACAAACACACACACAATTGGAAAATGTGACAGCAGTAATCTGCTGAAACTCACTCTTGTGTTGACGGTACTGTTCAGTTCTTGAAGAGCCTTGGAACATGCCTTGAAGGCCTGAAAACACAATCAACATTATTTTAAAACACACTAGTTGGAAAGCAAACTGCTTTCTATAGGGAAGAGGATAACGTACATTTGCATGCTCTTACTCTCTATGTTTTCTTGTTAGCTGTTCATCAGCCTTACCTCTTCAGAGTAGAGGAGGGCACACTTGTGTCTGAATCCCCCCCCCCCCCCCCCCACACTTATCTGAATACCGCCCCCCCCCCCCCTCTCCCTTACTTATCCACCCCTAAAGCTTGAATACAGAATATTTAATTACCCAAGTTTGGGAATTCCTTTTGACAAGTGCGGTTTTCACTCCATTCACACCTTTCTCTCACACTCACACACACACTTGCCTGTTATCTGTTTGCAATCCTTACCTCGTCGTATAGACTTTGAGCAAAGAGGAGACCACACTGTTCAGAGTAGAGAATGGCACAGTTAACGGTGAAGCCTTTATGTGAGAGACGCTCCACCAGTGAGAAGGCTTCAGTACACGTCTGTTTGGCAGCGTGGTATTTGCAGTTGGCGTTCTGTACATGTAATAACCTGCACAACAGAAAGGTAATGTACACAGAATTCTGTATGAAAGCAGTGGTTCACCTTGCAATGCAAGGTACAACAACATGCTGTGAGCAGGCAACAAAAACAGAAACAGTCACAAACATGTTCTAAGGAAGTGGCCGAATTAAACAAACACAGACCATCAGACCAACCAAAAAAGTAACACAGGCTCAAATCTACAGCCAATTTTCTATTACAGTCGACTGGGACTGGGTGGGACTGGGTGGCTGAGTGGTAACGCACTTGCGCTCGGAAGCGAGAGGTTGCGTGTTCAGGCCAGGGTCA
This sequence comes from Littorina saxatilis, assembly GCF_037325665.1. Taxonomy (NCBI): domain Eukaryota; kingdom Metazoa; phylum Mollusca; class Gastropoda; order Littorinimorpha; family Littorinidae; genus Littorina; species Littorina saxatilis. The sequence goes on from NC_090253.1 coordinate 8,383,449, forward strand.
GGCCGCAATTTTCTCCCCCCCTTTCCTAACCTAAGTGGTGGGTTCAAGTGCTAGTCTTTCAGATGAGACGAAAAACCGAGGTTCCTTCGTGTACACTACATTGGGGTGTGCACGTTAAAGATCCCACGATTGACAAAAGGGTCTTTCCTGGCAAAATTGTATAGGCATAGATAAAAATGTCCATCAAATACCCGTGGGACTTGGAATAAAGTACAAATATTCCATCTCACACGGCATTAAGTCTCAGGAAACATGAATACACGCATGCAGGAAAAAAAAAATATGGGTAGCGCCGTATGTATGGCAGCTCGCTTTCCTCGGGGAGAAAGCAGCCCGAATTTCCATGAGGGTAACTGGACTGTAAATCTTATCCAATCCAATCCAATCCAATCCAACTCCCTTTTCAAGATCCCACCATCCACCCATCCCCCAAGACTTTAATTATTCAGACTTTAATTTTTCAGGTTTTTGTGCAAAGCCTATGTAACTTTACCTCCAATTTCAGACCTGAATTTCTAATATTTTGAAAATCTGAAAACAAAATGTATTTTGTGCAAGGTAAAAATTAAATGAAAGCTGAGACATTGCACTGTAAGTGTAAACAATGAGACAGCCATACCTGACGCAGTATTCCACCGCGCGGAACAGTCCCGCTTCACTGCTGTCATGCCTGACTGCATCCAGACACGCCTGGTACACACGCTCGCTCTCAGAGAACCAGCCCGCTTCCGAGAAAAACCCTCCTGCAATCATTCAAGCGTGCATTTCACTTCAGGTCTCAGGTTCTAACATCATTCTTCATCAAATGACGATAACCATCCCATAATACCCAACTTTTCCCAGCACTCTCCAGCCTACTCTACTGGAAAGGGTTGCTGACACATGCGGCTATAGCTAGGACGTTAGCCAGCCTCGCAAGTCTCGCATAAGCTCCACACTGACCTTCTCCCCTCCCTTCCAAAGTACTGCTGATAGAGCTTCTGACCCCATATTCCACTCATGGAATACGGGGTCAGTTGTAAAAAATTGTATTTTAACTTAAAAATTTGCTTCATCGCAAAATCCTTCTCTTTTCATTCAAGGGATGTTACCACTCTGTGCGTTTACAAATGAATTAAATTTTGGGCTAAAATCTATTGAATTTTAATCACGAATTTGCTTCACTTGCAAGAAACTGACATGCTTTCACTCAAATCATTGAACCTCTTTACTTTGGCGGGAAAGCATCCAGTCTGGAGTTTAATCAAGCAGAAGCCCAGCTGACGTCCTAAGTATAGCGGCATGTGTTGCTAACGGTAACCCCATTCAGGGTTAGTAAACATAAACACAGTAAAGAGAAGAGCCTGGCATCGCCCTCATTTAGCTGGCCTCAGAGAAGCTGACATCTCCAACATTTTGCTGCCCCATAATAGTAAGTACAGCAGACTTCCACTAACTCGCGGTCCACTAAATCGCGAATTCGGCTATATCACGGAGACCTCTTGGACCCCCAAAAAACCAGGACCGACTTTTTTTTCTTTTTTTTTACAAAATTAGTCACGTTAAGGCCAAAAAATAGTACAGATCATGAAAAAAAATTTCTATCATAACCACGCTATCTCTCTCTGGGTCCGATGGCCTTTCATCATGCAGTAAATTGTCATTTCATCTTATCAGTCTCTCTCACTTTCTCTCCCTCAGTCTCTCCAAATAGTGTTCTACGTGTGTGTGTGTTTTCAGGTTGTGTACATTACGGGTTGATCGAGACCTGCGAACAAAATAAAAACAAACCTTTCACGCGCACGTGCCCCACTCAGTCAAGAACTTTCATGCCACGATCGGTATTGTCAAATTGGCCACGTGCCTATAGAGGTTAAGTGTCTGACCAGTCAGTATGACCAGTCAGGCGTGCAGTTGAACACTCGAGTCCAGCTAATTGCGATCTCTGCTAGACGGTCCGGGTAGCCACAGGCGCCAATCCAGTACTTAAACTGTGCTTCAGTCTTCTGCAATCTAGTCAGGCATGCAATTTAACACTCGAGTCCCGCTAATCGCGATCTCAGCTAGACGCCCCGGATTTTCTACAGGCGCCATGAAGTGCTTCAGCTTCTTGCGTTATAGCAGGTGGCAGAAAAAGCAAACAATCAAAGAAGAAATCTACATGCTTTCTGCCAAAGACAAAACGCGTGTCAACTCAGACTCACACAAAGCAAAACAAAACAAAACAAGAAGAGCAAACGCTCGATCGAGTCACTTTCGCAGTTCTGAATATTATATGAGGCATCAGATGGACAGGAAGAAATTGCTATTCACAACACAATGAGTCACGTTCACATAAAATTTGAGCCCGGTCACTTTTATAGTTTCCGAGAAAAGCCCAACGTTAAGTTGTGTGTTGCCGAACAGAAAAGGCTAGTTATCTCCCTTGTTTTTCTGATAACGTTCGTAAAAGGCTACAGATGTAAATACTTTGATGTAAAGAATAATCCTACAAAGTTTCAATCACATCCGATGAACTTTGTCAAAGATATAAAATGTCTAATTTTTCCTTTGACGCTGACCTGTGACCTTGAAAAAGGTCAAAGGTCAACGAAACCATCGTTAAAGTGTAGAGGTCATTGGAGGTCACGACTAAACAAAATATGAGCCCGATCGCTTTGATAGTTTCCGAGAAAAGATATAAAATGTCTAATTTTTCCTTTGACGCTGACCTGTGACCTTGAAAAAGGTCAAAGGTCAACGAAACCATCGTTAAAGTGTAGAGGTCATTGGAGGTCACGACTAAACAAAATATGAGCCCGATCGCTTTGATAGTTTCCGAGAAAAGTCCAACGTTAAGGTGGTGTCTACGGACGGCCGGCCGGACGGCCGGCCGGCCGGCCGGACAGACTAACACTGACCGATTACATAGAGTCACTTTTTCTCAAGTGACTCAAAAAGCTTATCCATGTAACTTACACATCTAAAAACGTAAACGTCAACCAATGATTTTGATCCACCAATCATTCTGCGCACACACACACACGCTGGCACATACACACACACACACATGCACTCACACGGCAAACGCGACGCTCACAGGCTTTTTGTGACCAACAAGGGAAATAACTGCGTTTTTCTCTGACTCAGAAGAGAACGCGGTTTCTTCTCTTTAATTGGACCCCAAACTGCATCACAAATCGGATATATCGTGAACAAAAATCTTCCCAAAGGCCGCGAGTTAGTGGAAATCTGCTGTACCTTATCAACTTCAGCAATCAAACCAACTGAGATAATTCACAGGTTACGACTCTGGAATCATAAACTATTACAGTATTAGACATCCATTTCTTGTTCTTACAACAACAAAAAAACAGGCATCTGTCACCTAAAGACTGAATCCTAAATAACCAACAGATTTGTCTAAAATCCAAATATTCAACATTCTGATCATCTGAAGTTAACTTTTGATGTGTTTAACTATTTGATTTGGCACCGTGTACAGAATTATTTATTTGTGTCTTTTTTGCAAGACGCTTAGAACTATTTTAGGATTTGTGCCCTATTATAAGTATCCTCATTATTATCATCTGAAACACGCTCTCGTCAACTCACCTAATGCTCACCCAATGTAGAGTATTTTTTGTGAGGTGCTAAGAACTATTTTTCGGGATTTGCACTATATTATAAGTATCCTCATAACTATCATCTGAAACACATTCTCGTCAACTGACCTAACGCTAGCCCGACGTGGAGTATTTTGACGCGATCCACTTGATCGCTGAGCCGACTAGGCGTCATCTGACCCAGGAACTGATCGGTGAGCCTCCGAATGATCTTTGAGTTGTGATCCATCAGAGTTTGAAAGATGTAGTGAAGCTGAGCCCTGTAAACACACACAACCATGACATTAACACTTTTACCTTTGTAAACACACACACAACCATGACATTAGGCGATTAAAAATTGTTAGCTTTGTAAACACACACAAAACCTTGACATTAACATTTTTGGCTCACGTAAGTGTAGCCTATGCGATCGTAACTTTGTCTGTCTGTGCGTGCGTGCGTGTGTGTGTGCGTGTGTATGTCTGTGGTAGAAACTTTAACATTTGAAGACGTCACATTATGGCGTAAGAGGGTTAGACGTCACGCGAAGGAATTACTGAAAGTCTCGGTCATTGTTATTTTGAGCGGGCCGAGACTAGTTTTTTCTTCGAAATCGGCCATTGGCAGTCGTGTCCCTGTAAGTAGGCTACATGCAGACAGACAGATCTAGATCTAGTGTCTCGCTTTCTTGCACAGTGTCACCTATGCTTACTGTGTGTGTGTGTGTGTATGTGTGACGGAGTGATTGAGTTTGTGTTACTGTTTGTCGATTTCTTACGTGAGCCTTGAAGGCTTCGCCTCTTGTTAGCTTTGTAAACACACACAAAACCATGACATTAAAATTTTTAGCTATGCAGACATACACGTAATCCTGACACCGACGAAATTGACTTGATCAGTCTGAGATTCCAGTAGAAAAGAAAATGACACAATAAATCTGACGTCTGTCAAAATACCAGGAAGCCTGATGCTGATCGTAACTAATCTATCTCTATCGATCTTGAATGTACTAAATAATCCGTCATTAACAAACTGCACGTTTTTATTTCTTTTTGGTAGACGACATCAACATCAGACAGCAACATAAAATAACATCAACCATACAAAACTATGCATCTTCAACAACAACAACAACAACAACAACAACAAAAAGAATTAATAAAAAAAAAAATTTTTAATTTAAAATAAAAATTAAAAATAAAAACGGGAAAACACACTAAAGCATACAATCACACAGCCCATATTCAATACATTTCTAAATTATGTAAACAAGCTCTTCGTCTCCTTTTTACATTTAGTCAAGTTTTGATTAAATGTTTTAACATAGAGGGGGAATCGAGACGAGGGTTGTGGTGTTTGTGTGTATGTGTGTGTGTGTGTCTGTCTGTGTGTGTGTGTGTAGAGCGATTCAGACTAAACTAGTGGACCGATCTTTATGAAATTTGACATGAGAGTTCCTGGGAATGATATCCCCAGACATTCTTTTATTTTTTTCGATAAATGTCTTTGATGACGTCATATCCGGCTTTTTGTAAAAGTTGAGGCGGCACTGTCACACCCTCATTTTTCAATCAAATTGATTGAAATTTTGGCCAAGCAATCTTCGACGAAGGCCGGACTTCAGTATTGCATTTCAGCATGGTGGCTTAAAAATTAATTAATGACTTTGGTCATTAAAAATCTGAAAATTGTAAAAAAATAAAACGATCCAAATTTACGTTCATCTTATTGTTCATCATTTTCTGATTCCAAAAACATATAAATATGTTATATTTGGATTAAAAACAAGCTCTGAAAATTAAAAATATAAAAATTATGATCAAAATTAAATGTCCGAAATCGTTTTAAAAACTATTTCATCTTATTCCTTGTCGGTTCCTGATTCCAAAAACATATAGATATGATATGTTTGGATTAAAAACACGCTCAGAAAGTTAAAACGAAGAGACGTACAGAAAAGCGTGCTATGAAGCACAGCGCAACCGCTACAGCGCCAAACAGGCTCGTCACTTTCACTGCCTTTTGCACTAGCGGCGGACTACGTTCAGTTTCATTCTGTGAGTTCCACAGCTTGACTAAATGTAGTAATTTCGCCTTACGCGACTTGTTTATGTTTCTATTTGATTATTTTGTAAAACTACTCATACCACCAAGTCCTGTTCTCCGTTAAGCTGCTGCAAAATATACAGACAATGTTTATGTTCAAGTCTAAAATGAAAAACATCTTTTACCTCCTATTAACTCCAAAACCAAATTTCATCCCTACAAGCTCAATCAGAAAGACAATCAATCATTTGACAATATCAGAGGTTTCAGTACACATTCTTTGTCATCTGATCAAAGACTAAGCATAAAATGAATCGTTAAAAAAGTATTTACCAGACAAAGTAAAATAACATTTAAAAAAACCATTCATCAAGTACACATTTGTACCTTTTGTTGTTGACCCTGAGAATGCGTGAGAAGATGTCGAGGTGACCGAACTCATGGTGTAGGAGACTTTGCTCGTTGTTGTTGAACAGCTGCAACAAAGCAAACACAAAAACCACATTTAGAGGAAACAGTCTTCTGCTCGCTGTTGTTGAACTGCTGCAACAAAGCAAACACAACAACCACATTTAGAGGGAACAGTCTTCTGCTCGCTGTTGTTGAACTGCTGCAACAAAGCAAACACAAAAACCACATTTAGAGGGAACAGTCTTCTGCTCATTGTTGTTGAACTGCTGCAACAAAGCAAACACAACAACCACATTTAGAGGGAACAGTCTTCTGCTCGTTGTTGTTGAACTGCTGCAACAAAGCAAACACAAAAACCACATTTAGAGGGAACAGTCTTCTGCTCGTTGTTGTTGAACAGCTGCAACAAAGCAAACACAAAAAACACATTTAGAGGCTCTTTCAATCATGTCTCCCTCTATCTCTCGATAAAACACGAAAATACACAAATAAATTCCAATGCACAAACTTAACCCAACAACATGAAATTATAAACATAAACATTCATAATTAATGCACATTCACGCGCCTGCCTGCAGGCATATTATTATGCAATGCTTTTCCAAAAATATGATGATAAAAAATTTTCCTCTGATAAGAACAAGAAATTGCACAATATTTTATATATATATGTCAAACCAGTAAATTTGTAAATTTACTGAAATTTTCAGTAAATTTGTAAATTTCCTGGGTGTCAAACTCAGTAAATTTGTAAATTTCCTGAATTTTTCAGTAAATTGGTAAATTTACGGAGTGAATTTACAAATTGACTGGTTTGATGAATTTACTGTAACATATATATATATCGAGAGTCTCCGGATAAGAAAAACCATGGATATAAGAAAGCCAAAAAAAATTCCCCGCGACTTTCTTATAAGCGGGTTCCACTGTCACTGTAAGAGGTAAACCCTTCAAGCAAAATGACAGTTCTATCAGTTAAGTGATTGATAAAGCTGTTTTGGGTTGTTGAAGGTTCCCCATGCATACAGATGCCTCCGCTTGATTGTTTAATTGATAAAATAAGAAAACTTTAATGTCCATTCTCATTGTACACAAACATGGGACAAAAATGTTCGCACCACATCGCATTTCTATTCTAATAAGACAAACACACGATCATTAAGCATAATCAAACATAAGTACACAAGTGTTGTTGCCAGCCTAAGAAGACAATAGGTCATTTGGACCTCCCTAAAAAATAAAAAAAAGGTCCAAATGCCCTGGCTTTAAAAAAGCAATAGGTCAAAAAAAAATGTACAACTTTGTTGCAACTTTTAGCATCTTTTTTGGGGCAACATTTTCAGGCTATTCGCGTTTTTCCCTTTCCTTCTTATTCTGAACCTGTTTCAAGTCCTTTGACATTGCTTTGATGTCGCTTCCTAGTTTTAATTGTTCATAAACTTTGCGAGGAGAAAGAGCCTGACATTCCTGGCCTACCCTTTCCAATACAGTGCCCGATGTGCGAATGTAGGGATCCTGCCTGATCTTTGCATTACCATGCCGTAGTATTTATATTGATGAACTTTCCGCTGTTTGCGCCGTTTTTGGTAAATAGGTACATCGGCTGGATCAGGTATTTCCGTAAACGCAGCCTCGAGTGTCAATGACGACAAACACGGACTCGGCACCGAGTGCATTTTCACTCTTAGCGAACATGAGCATTTTGATCGGGGTTTGTTTTCCGACTTTGCAACTCCCATTCCATTCATTGCAGACCTTGTCAGCCTTGTACGAATATGTATCGGTCAGTTGACCACCAAAACGTAAAAACTATCGGTCCATCGACCGGACAAGGCTAGGTCCAATGCGTCAAATCAGAAAGGAATGCGTCAGAGACCGAAGACCGAGGCCTGGCAACAACACTGGTACACTACAAAGATTAACTTATAAGGCAAAAAAAAAAAGTTGTATGTTTC
>NC_090253.1:8396426-8468926 GCF_037325665.1 Littorina saxatilis
ATATCAAGTTACACTTTTTGTGCTCTTCCATTCCAGTTGGCAATCAATTGTTAACGCATGTTATTAGAAAAAATAGAACAAAAACAGATTAAATAGAATGAAAAATGTACTGGTGATGTCATTTGGGACATACTGACATGAAAACGTCACCTTTTGTCATTGTCTCGAATTCTAATATTAATAATAATCGACAGAGTTTCTTTGTGGTGCTCGTAATGGGTAGGTGGTATTATCGAGAGGTGGTCACCGGGGCAGTTCTAATTTAGACGGCCAGCATCCGTGCAACTGGTTTAGAAATTGGACTCGAGATAAATCATGAACTCGTGAACTGATGAAGGAAAACCGTAACGCAAGGCGCCGAGATACAAGTATTGCTGCTTCCTCTTTAATTTAGGACAAGGTTCTAATTTTGTACCATTAATATAGGGTGAACATGCAATCGATAAACTCTGTCTCCAGTTGCTGCGACTCAAATGATCACTTGTGACGTGAGTTACTTCCAAGCGACACAGTCACACACCAATAAATAGATCGTCTGCCGGATATTCACACATTTTCATGTTAGACCACAACGGCAAAACTTACCCCTTGATATATATCAAACTGCACATCTTCGGGTAGCGATTTCAGCTCTCTTCGGAAATGATTAAATGTGTTTGGTGTAGCTACAATGGCAGCAACGGCTGAATTGTACAATGAGTCTGGTACCCATCGTAATTTTTCAGCCTCCATTTTAGATATTGTATTGAAGTGACGTCAAGAAATATACGAGGGGAAGCTACTCTGCACAACCGTTTAACTTCAAGGGAAGCTATTGAATTTCGTTTTCACGAGGCCGTGTACTAAGCTTACTGTCTGCACTACAGAGTTAGAGGTTTGTTGTTGTAAATGGTTGTCGCTGTTGTGATTTTCAGATACATCAATCTCTGATCATTGAGAACAGTTGCCATTTCTCAAAGCTAAACCTCAGTAATGACCGTCACGTCAACTGATTCACTGAGTCCGCAGTCAGGCCGCACTGCCCGGTGTGCAGCACAACCCTGACGCGACGGATGGCCGGCCGTCACTCATTCAATCAGCGACTTATTGATTTCTGAACTAATGACTCCCGGTTCTCCTTCCCCATCTTTAATGAAAATGCATGCCAGCCGCTTTGTTGTCATCCCTGCTCAAGTTTACTGCCTCAGTCGATCGGCGGATAGTTTCAAACAGACACTGACTGACGCGCTGAACTGACTTGGTCAACGCTGCTTGCAATTGTAAGAACCTGACATTCCATATGCTTGAGAGGTTCGTGAACATCTCCAGCGGTGATGTCACCTTGCTAAATGCTCCAGTCATTTTTTGGCCGCCATATTATTGAAAGCAAAATAGATTGCTGTCTGCCGTGGGTAAACTTTGTGTCTTTTCTTAGGTTAATCAGTGAATGTGATAATTAAAGGTCCTTGTCTATATTTTTATACCGAAATCGCCATTTGACCATTAAAATGCAGAGTCTATTATCTACAAATATCAACAATACACCCCCTTTCGATCAGGAAAGACGAAGCCAGTGTAGCCGTTTGAAAATTCATTGTAGTATTCCAGCGTAGTACTCATAGTAGGATATCCTTATTTGGAAAATGCCAAGGGCAAAACTCCTCTCAAATCCCGTGCATTTCGTGCGTTTAAAAAAAAGCGTGGACAGCGCTCCAGTGTCAAACTGTTGCTGCACTTGTTTGGGCGTGGCTATAAGCATAGTGACATGAATTTGATTGGTCAGTATTTTTAGGCAAAGCACATGTTCTCAGCAAACAAAAAACAAAATATTGGAAGCGTGAGTCACGCTACCCAAAAATAAAATCTTTTTTTACATATTTTTTTGTCAATAACTTTTTTCCCCATGGTTCATTCATCATCTGACAAAACTTTTTAGCGAAATCTTACCATAAGATTATTGAAAACAAGTCGCGTAAGGCGAAAATACAATATTTAGTCAAGTAGCTGTCGAACTCACAGAATGAAACTGAACGCAATGCCATTTTTCAGCAAGACCGTATACTCGTAGCATCGTCAGTCCACCGCTCATGGCAAAGGCAGTGAAATTGACAAGAAGAGCGGGGTAGTAGTTGCGCTAAGAAGGATAGCACGCTTTTCTGTACCTCTCTTTGTTTTAACTTTCTGAGCGTGTTTTTAATCGAAACATATCATATCTATATGATTTTGGAATCAGGAACCGACAAGGAATAAGATGAAAGTGTTTTTAAATTGATTTGGACAATTTAATTTTGATAATGATTTTTATATATTTAATTTTCAGAGCTTGTTTTTAATCCGAATATAACATATTTATATGTTTTTGGAATCAGCAAATGATGGAGAATAAGATAAACGTAAATTTGGATCGTTTTATAAATTTTTATTTTCTTTTACAATTTTCAGATTTTTATTGACCAAAGTCATTAATTAATTTTTAAGCCACCAAGCTGAAATGCAATACCGAAGTCCGGGCTTTGTCGAAGATTACTTGACCAAAATTTCAACCAATTTGGTTGAAAAATGAGGGCGTGACAGTGCCGCCTCAACTTTCACGAAAAGCCGGATATGACGTCATCAAAGACATTTATCAAAAAAATGAAAAAAACGTTCGGGGATTTCATACCCAGGAACTCTCATGTCAAATTTCATAAAGATCGGTCCAGTAGTTTAGTCTGAATCGCTCTACACACACACACAGACACACACACACACACACACACGCACACACACACACACACGCACATACACCACGACCCTCGTTTCGATTCCCCCTCGATGTTAAAATATTTAGTCAAAACTTGACTAAATATAAAAAGCAAAAATGTAGACGACCACCTTCAAAGGCGTTGAAAAACTGAGGTGTTACGGCCTTAGTGGGACAGACGGAAAAGGTGATATTTTACATTATGTAAATTATTTTACGTATAATTATGTGACCCTCCACCACGAAATGAGTCGCATGTCACCTCGCGCGGTTCTGCGCTAGGTTTATGATAAGTCCGGGGAGTGTCTGGTAACAGTGTCAGGGTCACCTTAGTCACTGGCTTATACCTCAAACAGTTTTTGCTCTTTTCTGAAACGGGTTTCACCACTGGATAGAGCATAAAAAACTCTTTAGAAAAATGTAAAAATATGAAAATCATGCAAAGGTGACATGTGACTCATTCCGTGGTGGATGGTCACATAATTATTTGAATGTATCTTGAAGGCTGTTTGTTTTCAGACTCCTGCCCTGAGTGATCGACAAGAAGAAGAAGAAGACTCCTGCCCGAAGTTATCAAATTAAAACACCGTGTGCAACAATCTTCAAGTCGCGAGACTGCTTCTGAAATTGACTTTGAGCTTTGCATATCAGTTTTGCCATGATTTGCTGAAATTCAATCAATCCAATCAATCCCTTGAGAAGGGCAACGGGGATTCGCTGGGCAACGTTACTGACATCATTGTAGAGAGGCCAAAACAACAGTGCTCCTACATCTGTGCGTTCGTGGGTCCTTTACGCACTAGAAAAGAAGCTGTAAAAACGTACTAGAAACTCTTGGAGGGGGTTCCGCGACGCACTAAACGTGAAACACCGGGTCCCAGGACGCACGAAATTTGCTTTACTGTGCGTACCGTCGCTATACTTATCTCACTGTCTGCTAGTTGCCATGTAAAGTTGGCCAACAAATTATTGCAACAAATTTCAAACCCAAATTAAAGCATTAATTCCTGTGTCATTTAATTAAAACTGTATATGCCAGTTAAGGCCGTTTCCTTAACCTTTAGGATCACCTTCTGCATTAAATATTTCTTTAACAGGGATCACGTGACCGCCGCTCAAGTAAGGGTACCGTCAAAATCGACCAGACAAAAATGGAAGAGCCGAATGAAAAATCGACAAAAAAATCACAATAGGCAAAACTTTGCAACTTTGACATACGAGAAGAAATTCAAACCAATTATCTACCCTGAACAGATTGTTTTGTTTTGCTACCTTGCGTATTTCGCGTGCTATGCTATTCCTACTGATGCAGGTGTCGATCGCAAGAGCGGTCAAAAACGGAACGTTTTACGTCAATTTGTATGGGTATCATGTCAAAAAGCGCTACATTTTAGCAATGACTTGGTGGATTTTGAAATTTGTTGCAATCATTTTTTGGCCAGGTTTATATATAACTTTGCCAACAAGTAATTACAACAAATTTCGCACCCAAACAAAAGCATTGAATTGTCATTTCATTCAAACTTTATATGCCAGTGAAGGCCTTCCGCTTGACTATCTGGATCACCTTTCGGATTAAAGATTTCTTCAGTTAACAGGGATCACGTGGCCGCCGCTCGCATGAGAGTACCCCCAAAATTGACTTGACAAAAACGGAAGGGTCCAAGAGCTTTCGTTATCATTTGAAAAATAATAATGGGATCGGTGGTGGCTGGCTTCAAACTGGAATTTGTACTCAGGACACTGGCCGCATAACTATTTTTGCAATGACTGTCCACAGTGAATTTTCGGTAGAAGAGTTGTTTGATGTCCAAAATATTTGTTTTCATGAACTAGGGATGAAGCACTCAGTGAAGATCCAGGCTGACCCCCCCCCCCCCCCCTCTCCTCCCCCTACCCCTCACCCTACCTTCCTTGAGCGATATCTACAGCTGGATTTGACATAAGAAAGTGTTACATAGCCAGGCTGTTGTGCTGTAGACTGTGTACTAACATTCTTTTCGCTTCAAGAAAATACGTTCTACCAGGCATGTAATTGTTCCTTTCATGACACGCGCACGCAGGAATTGGAATACATGCGGAACAAAGGAATTACATAATCACAAGTGTTAAACGCAGGACATGTATTAAATTCCTCTGGTTGAAGTAGACAGAACACGTTTGATGTGCTTTTCTGAATTGACAAACAGACCATGATTTATTTCCTTTTAGGCCATTGGCCCCGATAAAAGGGGGTAATATATACAGTGACAACTTTTCGTGATGTTTGCAGCGTGCTAAAAAGAAATAACAACGTTTAGTCAAGCTGTCGAACTCACAGAATGAAACTGAAAGCACTGCTTTTTTCACCAAGACCACATACTCGTAGTTTCGTCAGTCCACCGCTCGTGGCAAAGGCAGTGAAATCGACAAGCCATGCAGAATAGTGCGGTAGTGGTCGCGCTGAGCAGGATAACACGCTTTTCTGTATGTCTATTCTTTATAGCTTACTGAGTTTGTTTTTAATCCAAACATATCATATCTATATGTTTTTGGAATCAGGGACCGACAAGGAATAAGATGAAATTGTTTTTAAATGGATTTCGGAAAAATAATTTTAATCATAATTTTCATATTTTTAATTTTCAGAGCTTTTTTTTATTCCTAATATAACATATTTATATGTTTTTGGAATCAGAACATGATGAAGAATAAAAAAAAAAGTAATTTTGGATCGTTTTATAAAAAAATAATTTTAATTACAATTTTCAGATTTTTAATGACCAAAGTCATCAATTAATTTTTAAGCCTCCATGCTGAAATGCAATACCGAAGTCCGGCCTTCGTCGAAGATTGCTTGGCCAAAATTTCAATCAATTTGATTGAAAAATGAGGGTACGGGTGTGACAGTGCCGCCTCAACTTTTACAAAAAGCCGGATATGACGTCATAAAAGACATTTATCGAAAAAATGAGAAAAAAATCTGGGGATTTCATACCCAGGAACTCTCATGTACAGTAAAATTTCATAAAGATCGGTCCAGTAGTTTAGTCTGAATCGCTCTACACACACACACGCACAGACACACACACACACACACATACACCACGACCCTCGTCTCGATTCCCCCTCTATGTTAAAACATTTAGTCAAAACTTGACTAAATGTAAAAACGGATTCGATGGCTAGGTTCTTTTTTATTCTGGATGCAAAGGACAGCACACACACACACACACACACACACACACACACACACACCCTCACTGGCACTCACACATACGCACATACACACCGTGCATACACACATACACACACACACACAAACACACGCACTGGCACTCACACATACGCACGTATACACACACACACACACACACACCCTCACACATACGTTCCTTTCCGCCAAACTGGGTTCCTTGTCAAACTTAGGCAAACTGGGTTCCCCTATTTATAATGCATTTACAACTGTCATCTTCAACACACATGTAAAACTATGTCTTGTGATAGCAACAATTGAAAACGGAAAGTTGGATTCACTTTTTTAAAGATGTTATTAATGTCTGAAAAACCAGGTTTCTTTGTACACACTCCCCGAACAACCAAAGTGGACAAGTAAGCCCCACCACAACATTTTGTCGCAGGAGATTATGACTGTTTTCGTTGCTGAAAGTCTGTCCGTTTATTAGCTCCGCCGAATACGTCCGGGAGATTTTGTTTTCGTTCCTGTTACTGTGTTTGGTTATCGCATAACTCGATAAGTTATGGACCGATTTTCGTGAAACTGAATGGATGTTGCTGAAACTTACAGGGTCGTCTTCTGCAGCCTAATGTGTGTCTTAAGCCTGGTTGATGTCGGGATATATTATGAGAGGAAGGGAAGAGTACAGCCCTGTTACGCAGTCTACTGACCAACACTCCAGGTGTCTGTCTTAAGCCTGGTTGGTGCCGGGATATATCATGAGAGGATGCTCAGTTTACAACCCTGTCACGTAGTTTCAGACCATATCATATTCATTGATCATCATGAAAAGAAGTCTCAGGCTCGGTGTCCCTTAGACTAAGTTAGACCCCTGTTCTCCTGGTGACCTCAGCTTTGATTTCCTCTCCATGTATGTGGCCTGGGTTAGTTCTGATCGGGATAGCCAATATTGGTACATTCAGGAGCACTGTATTTCGAGGGACGTGGTTGCACCATCCAGAATTTGAGGTGGGGGAGGTCGGAGGGGGGGACGAGTGGAACTCATTGAAGTTGGCTCTGTGACAAAGCAATTAATGTTGTCAGTAAGGGACTTAGTAGGTGGTGTCCTGGGTACTTACAATCAGAACAAGCTCAAGTGAACTCCACCAGAGGAGTAGTTTAGTCTACTCAGGTTGATGTCTTCCTGTTGGTTTTATATTGACAGTTCCATGTCAATGCTGAAACTAATCTAGGATAATTGAATTTTGGTTTCTTAATAATTATGTCAATAGTTGTGACTTGTATATATGTCATATATATATATATAAATTAAGCTTTCGGGCAGCACTTAAAATAAGCAACTGTGAAAAAATATATGAATAAAAACTGTTTAAAACCAATGCTGATATTGGAGCTTAGACAGTGTGCGGGGGGATGGCCAGGCATTGGGAGTCGCAGTGAGCAATGCAGGGGTAATGCCACTGGATGACGCAGAGACTGAGACCCCCCCACCCCCCACATGCATTCACCTGTCCCCATCCTTCACTTTCTCTTTTTTTTTTTTTAGCCTTTACAATAATTCTCATTCATATATTTTTATATTGTTATCATGATTTTGTGTTATTTACAACTAGCATCAAGCTTAACTTAATTACTAGTTCACACATTAATATCAATTGCTGACAAACAAAAAGTAAAAACGGTCTCTCTGTCACGCTTCCATACAAGAATGAAAAAAAAGCAGAAGAAATTCTTTCTTTCTTTCTTTATTTGGTGTTTAACGTCGTTTTCAACCATTCAAGGTTATATCGCGACGAGGAAAGGGGGGAGATGGGAAGCAGAACAAATGTATTAAACATATTTTATTGACCGTTATATGTACAGCTAGCAAGCAACGAACCAAATATAACAATGTCTTAATTTAACCAAAACTGTCCAAACAGAGGGACAACTGTGATGATCCTTTGAACCATTATAACCTTTTTAGAAATGTTTCAAGCAAGAAACACTGAATAAACTAAAACTGCGCTAATTTTACTTGTAACTACAATAATGACAGAAGTTTTTGAGTATTAGCACATGTACAGCATTTGACCAAAGTTACCGTGATTTTTGCAATTCTTTTTGAACTTGGACAAACTTTATATAAAAACAAAACAATCTGAAAGATAATGCAGCCTACGATCCCAAATGAACAACATAAAAACAAACAAACTCAAAAAGAAATGAGCATTGTTACCTTAAAGTAAAACCAAATCTACAGTGCAGTCTAGCATCAAAATGTATGATGCAGCCGACATCTGTGCTGCATAAGGCAAACTCAAATCAAATCATGTTGCTTAAAGTGGGCTCTTGATCAACCAGGAACACGGCACACAGAACATTTTTATAATTTCAAAGAGCAAACTGTTCCGTGTTCCATGTTCGGTGTTGATTAAGAACCCGCTTTAAGCCTTGACGCCGACCAGCTGGGGCCATATCAAGGCTATAAGACCAACTCTACTGTGGATCTCACACCAAGTTATCATGCCAACGTTATGTGCATTTAGGTCATCCATAATAGTTTAAGAAAACAAGTCTTTAATTCAAAGAGATGTCGACACACAAAAATATGTCAGGACCATCCAGTTATCGCCTGGACAGAACATACTCTGTAGCCTGACATAAAAATGTAAGGCGCAGCCAAAATCTGTGCTGCATAAGACCAACTGTACAATACACTTCTCACTACAAAAAACCCATCTCACGACCATTTATTTATCGCCTAACATCAAAATGTATGGCACAGCCAAAATCTGTGCTGCATAAGACCAACTCAAATCAAATCGTGATGCTTAAAGCGGGCTCTTAATCAACACGGAACACGGCACACAGCATGCACGAACACCGAAAATTTTGCTAACTTCAATGAGCAGGTCAAATGGAGACAGGGATATTACTCTTCATACACAAAGGGAAGCCACTGAGTTGTGTCGCCATTTTTTCCTGGCAGGCTGGGAATTCGAACACATCGAACAGGGAACGCAGAAGAAGAACGAAGAAGAAGAACACGTCGAACATTCGAATGACGTAAATAGAACAAACGTCACATTTTTCAGGCAGCGGAAGTGTGGTGACGCGGCCCAGAACAAATGACGTCAGAAAATGACGACACCGCCAGAAATAAAAACAATGCGACACGCCTACCAACCACGAGGTCAAAAACACGTGGGCATCTAATGAAATCGGTACAAAGCCGTTCTCTTTGCCAGTGACATCGTAATAATCACCAAAGCTAACATTGAAGCTCCGGTAGCAGGTAAGAGAGTGTCTCCCAACCCGTGATGCTCACAGCGTGATTGCATCAGAATACCACATGTTAAAACCGGTGTTTGAACTAGAATAACAGCCAGTAGTATTAAGAACAAGTGTCTTGTGTATGCAGCCCTCTTTCTACTGTACGCTGGCAGCAGATAATACAATAATTGAAGTCCTTCGAGGCATAAGGGGCCCATAAGGCGAAAAATTGCTTTAATTCCACCCTCAAAAAGTCCCAGCCTTCAAACCGTAACAAATAACAGTACGCACTATTAAGCAAAATTATAAACCAAGCCTTGATTATTAATTTTTATTATTACACTTGTATCAATCCACCTTTTGATTGGCATTTTTATTACATTTGAATCGGACTTGTGGCCTTTCAAAGTTGCGGTGACCTTTGACTTTCAACAGAGGTCATATGTAACAGTGGTTTTTAAAAACATAATTTAGTTGGCTCATATATCTGAGACAAATGATCGGACAACAGCCCTTTACATTATCGTGACACATATTTTTCTGAGGCACACTGGACAGTAATAGTGCAAAGGGTGGGGTTAATCAAGGGAGTGAACCCCCCCTAAAAACACTACCAACCTGTCGGTTTTTTTGTTTTTTTTTAATTCCGTTTTGATCGCTCTTGCGTTTACAACCCATCTCATCAAATCGTAATTTATTTCCAGGCTACCAGCAATAAAATACCTCAACATGAGGAACAAATTTAAAATAAACTCTGGCAAAAGACGTGACGTCACAAAGTTTGAGTATGCGCAACATTTTCGTTTACCAGTGCACTTCGTTACCTGCCCATTGCTGCTTTTGGTGATATTTTTTAAATGACTATTCCTATGCAGATGTTTGTGTAATTGGCCGTTTTCAAAACATACCCATTTTTCGATTTTTCGGTCCAAAATTCAAAACGGGCACTGTCTTCCGAGACTCATAGCTCCGAAACGAACCCACTACCCTATATTTTTTTTATGCTGAATGCATAGCAGACAGATCGAACTTAAAAAATAACCAACTTTTGGGAGAAACCAAATTATATTTAACGGGTCCAGTGAACTACCTTAAGCCTAGCTGACCACTTGGGGCCATATCAAGGCTATAAGACCAACTCGACAGTGAATCTCACACAAAATTGTCATACCAACATTGCACCTTATGTGCATTCAGCAATCCACAATTGTTCAATGAAAAACATATAATACAAATTATATTTGCACATCATTACAATAAAAAGATAAATTGCAGTAGAGTGATTTGGATACAACAATACACCAAGCTGTTGTGTTCAACATCTAATTACAGTTTACACTGATTTAATTGTTTGATCATCATCTTTCTCTTCTCCATTAACTCTGTGAAGAGTCATTGAGACCCTACACTGAATAAGTGTTCACCAGCTTCCTCCAGCTGTCGTTTGTGTCACTGTCAGTACAGTATACATACAAATAATCTCCCATGGCAACAATGTTTCCCTGACATTATTGAGAACAAATATGCATTGACAAAATACTTAACCAGGAAAACAAATGAACATAGTAGCTTGGCTTGCTGCAGCCTTCGGAGGGGGGAGGGGGGAGGGGAGGGGAGGGGGAGGGGAGGGGGGTGGGGGTGGGGGAGGGGGGGAGGGGGAGGGGGGAGGTGGGGGTGGGGGAGGGGGGGAGGGGAGGTGGGGGAGGGGAGGGGGGAGGGAGGAGGAAGTTGACTCCTCTGGGTACTTCCTAATAGTTGAATGTCCTCAAAAGGCTCTCCTGGCTGAGAAAACTAAGCTGCTTTTAGCGAGGTGAATAGGTACAAATCACAACCTAGGCTTTCATAACCAGTAGCTGTCCCTCTCTCTCCACCTCCTTTATTTGTCAAGCTTTCTTGACTGTTATGGTCTGACTTGACAGAATATATTGTATCTGAAAAGGTCTGAAAAAGGCTACCCGTCTTAAAGTTTAAAAGGGAAGCAACCCAACCACAAAAAAGGTAAACACAGCTATGGTAATGACCATATACCCAGGGAGTTACCTCCCGTACCGGGGTATGTGACGTCACTTCCGCTGCTACACCACGTGGTATACTCATTCGACTTTAAAGAAAACTAAGAAATCATAAGCGGGGTTGGCGGGAGGGAATACACTATGTGATTCGGGTAAGTATATTAATCAAATGAAAATTTACTTAAAAATTTTCGATTAAATTACATATTCTTACTCCGAATCACATAAAGAGCAGATAGCATCAACAAGGCGGTGGGAATGAAAAACCAAACTCACTCTTAAAACCTTGCCAAGAAACTGGCCTGCTGCCAAAAGGTCAGGAAAAGGCCTAGTGAGAAAGAAAATCTAACTCACCCTAAACCCTAGCCAGGAACTGGCCCACTGCCAAAAAGGCAGGTAAGGACCTGAGAACCATCCTGATTGACAGCCGAGATGTCTCTCACGCAAAAAGTTGCGAAAGACAACATCAGAGAGCCAGAAATCTGAGCCCAGCACTTCTTCCATCTCCTGGACCAAACAACCCAGAAAGAGACCCCGGCCTTGGATTAACCCGAGCCGAGTAGGGGGAAAGACAAGCTGCCCCCCCCCCCTTTCTATTGGAAGGAAATGCCGCCCTAGAAACGATCCGTGCGTAAGGATGTCCACTCAGAACAGTGAAGGACAAACCTCACGGAGACCGTAAGACGATCATGCCAAAGTATGCAAAACCTTGGGATGGAGTGAAACCCGAAAGGACAGTGAGATAAAAGTCAGCTCCAGAAAAGAGTGACCAATATCCACCGAGATAGAGAGGGAGACAACTGAGTACAAGGTACCAGAGCCCACCTCGACAGGGAAATCCCAAAAAAGAGACGTTCGCCAGTAATCCTCTACCAGTCAATGCGAAAGCAGGGAGAGAGGTAATACGAGGAAGTAGATCGCGTCTGACTAACTCTGAAAGACTGAGAGTCAGACGTAGAGATCAACGGGCAAACGCCGTAGTCATAGTTGCCTGTGGTAGAAGGGTGACTGTAAAAGGAAACCCGACCCAACGGAAGTCGTCCTGATTCACCTCGTGCTAGGACGAGGAAGAAGAGGAAGAGCCAAATCTGAAGTCACAGGAACCGAAAATGCCATAGTCGCCCACGCTAGACAGGAGGCTATAGCACAGGCTAAGGCTGAAAGCCATGAAGCCCGAAGGACAACCATGTACCAAAGTTCCAACAGTACACAGGTAAACGTAAGAAACGTAAGTTTCCGCTGTCAAATAAGATGCTGGGCTAAAGGCCCACAGCAAAGAAAAACCGGAACATTAGCTAACCCTCTGCCCAAAAGGAGAGGAGTAGCCAAAAACCTGCGAGAGGTGTTAAGCCACAAAGAATGACTCCTCAAACATACATTGCCGAAGACAATGACCCCTCAGGAAAATCTGAATGTTACTTCCGAGGCCAACTCAAGCGCACCTTAAGTTTGGACGAAACACCAGAACGAGTCTGATCGCTAGAGAAAGACAGAGTCAGACTCGGCGAAAGACAAACCAGGACCAAGTCCAGAGGCTTGTGGCAAAAAGTGAGAAAAAAAAACGGGGAAGCCTGAAGACAGGAGACCCCACTCAAACGGAAATCGTCCTATCTCATCTCCTGCTTAAGATGAGAATAAAGGAAGAAAGTCGAAGTCCGAAGCCACAAGAAAAGGGAAAACAACAACCATCACCGCAAACAGGTGGAATGGCTGTTGCACCAGCCGAGGCTAAAAAACCTGGATGCCCTAGGTCAGCCGTTGTTCCAAAACTCAGACGTACCTATGAAGCGTCTGTGAAAGAAACAACCTCTCCGGTAAAACCGGAAGTGCCACTGCAGCAGCCCGTGGCTGAACTACTGTTACACTCACCGAGGACTGAAGCAGTATATCCGAAGAACAGCGCTAGATCCGACCAGAAGAGACCTCAGCGGGTGCTCGAGCTGATGGGACTAGATCACTGTTAAAAGATCGGACTGAAGCATAAGCAAATGCACACATAAGATCGATGGGAGTCGCCCGACCTTACCACTCCCACAACTATTGGCTGTGTACAGAGACCATGCCATGAAAATTGCAAGGAGGAGACCCCCCCGCCATCGCCAAAGTGGAGGGCGGAGGAGGGGGGGTGTGATCGGGGGGGCTTCCTTGTGGGGAGAGGCTTGCTGCTAGGGCTGCCCTTCTCCCTGCCCAAAAGTGATCTATTTCTCGACAATCGAGAATCAGGCAGAGACTGCCTATTGGCCGCCGGCTTAAATTGTCCAGAGGCCTGAGCATGCTTCCTCTGAGGAGGCTAGCTCTGCTTTAACCCTTGTAGAGAGAAGTCAGTGATCTGCTGATCTCCATTCAACTGAATCTACCTTTCTTTTCTGGTATAAACACCAAAGTTCGAAAAGTATGTCCCTTTACCCCGAGCAAAGCCTAAGTATCTCTCCTAGCCTGCTCAGAGAACTGAGAATACGAGAGAAACAAGTCCCTCCGACACCTGACTGTAAAGTGAGGTGAAGGGAGGACAGCCCTTTTTTTGCTCTTCGTTCACCCTAGCAGGGCTGACTAAAAGAGTGGAGATGTCATCAGAGTCCTGATACACGCTAAGTGTGAAAGGTTCAGTGACTCCGGGAAAGAGCGCGAGGGCGCTCTGGCGATCATCTCCGAAAAAGAGGCAAATTCCAAAGACTGACGTCCAAAATCCTCTAAGTTCCTGCATTACCAGTAAAGGTGTATGCAGAAGAGCAAAGACGCCAGCAAGTTCCGACCCAGTTTCCGAGAAGAGAACTTCTCATAACAAGAAGAAACCGAAACCGAAGCCTGTGTAGCCGAAGACACCCAAGGTTGAGCGTGTTCCGGAACTGACCCGTGAATAACGAGTAGCAGAACCGGAACCCGTGGATACCACTTCGGGTAGGAGATTGACTAGCCAAAAACCTGCGAAAGGTGGTACCCACATTGAAGGTGACTATTGAACCGGAAGTAGGAAAAAACTCCTCCTTCGCGGAACGGAAGTCCGACATCGCCGAATGCAACCAAAGAGGAAGCCGATGTACCTCCATAAAATATCTGGAAGTAACCTCCGTCGAGACCTCGATAGAAGCCAAGAGCTTCGACGGAAATCCAGAACATATCTAATCATTGGCTAAAGACTGTATAACAGAATAGCCAAGAGAACTGACACGGCCTAAGTCCCAGTTGCCAGTGGAAAACTACTGAACGAGATGACCGGAAAATCGGAAACCCGTCCACCCGGAAACCGTCTTGTCTCAACCCCTCCCGTAAGAGGATAAGAAAAAGAGGAGGTAAAATCCGAAGCCACCAGAACTGAATAGACAGTAGACGCAACACCCAACCAGTGAAGAGACTACTTGTCACGGCCGAGGCTGAAAGCCTGAATGCCCGTAGGCCAGCAGCTGTTCCTCACTCACTGACATCCCAAAAGGAAGTGTTAGTAAGAAGAACAATGAATCCGGACAAAGCCAGAAACGCAACAGACAAAACCGCACAATGCGGAAGCAAAGGTTGCGTGGACTGAGGCCGGAAACCCGAACGTCCGTAGGCCAGACAACGGTCAACTCCAGGGAAGAACACACAGTGTAATTACAAAGGAGGACTTATGCTTCCGGTAAACCGGAAGCGCAGCGCCAGCGGCTACCGCCCTTGTACTGAAAACGCCGATGCCCGCAACGGGACAAAGGAGAGATCAAAACAGTGCCGCCGGCGCTGAAAGGGAATCCGACCCAACGCCAGTATGGTGAAAGGAAGATTGCCCTAACAGCCCATAGGGCGGATGCTGATCCTCGCTCACCGACATCCGTGAAGGAGTGTCCGTAAGAGGAAAAGCGAATCCGGACTGAGCCGGAAACACAACTGATGAAACCGCACCATGATGCGGAAACGAAGGTTGCGATGACTGGGGCCGGAAGCCCGAACGCCCATAGGCCAGTCAGCGGTCAACTCCAGGAAAGAACACACAGTGTAATTACAAAGGAGGACCTATGCTTCCGGTAAACCGGAAGCGCAGCGCCAGCGGCTACCGCCCTTGCTCTGAAAGCGCCAATGCCCGCAACAGGACAAAGGAGAGGTCAAAACAGTGCCGCCGGCGCTGAAAGGGATGTCGACCCAACGCCAGGGTGGTGAAAGGAAGACTGCCCTAACAGCCAACTGACTGCGTGTCAGAATAGTCGTGATGACCTTGACCAAAGTCAACTGAACCAGAGGCAAGCTGGCGGTCAGGATAAGCCGAAACCGGA
Organism: Littorina saxatilis; assembly: GCF_037325665.1. NCBI lineage: Eukaryota > Metazoa > Mollusca > Gastropoda > Littorinimorpha > Littorinidae > Littorina > Littorina saxatilis. The sequence continues at coordinate 8,411,835 of NC_090253.1, forward strand.
AATCCGTCAGACCGAAAACCGTCATGCCTCGTATCCGTACCAGAAGGCAGGAACGAAAGCGCTGACGGCAAGCTTGAAGCCCCCGGAACAGGAAGGGGTGTCGACCCAACACCATAGTGAAGAGAAGAATGCCCCAACTGTCCATAGGCAGGAAGCTGACTCTCAACCAAGGACGTCCGTGAAGGAGTGCCCGGAAGAGAGAAAGCAGATCCGGACTGCGCCGGAAACACGGCAGACGAAGCCACACCTTGATGTGGAAACGCTAGTCGTGATGACTGGGGCCGGAAGCCCTGCTGCCCTGAGGCCAGTCCACGGTCAACTCCAACCACCACCTCTGAGTGTGAGTGTGAAGGAGGACCTTCGCTTCCGGGAAAACCCGGAAGCGCGATTTCCGGAGGAAACCGCCCTTGCTCAGAATCGAACTCACGCTGAATGGGTATTGAACGAAACTGAGCAGGAAAACGGGGGTGACCCGTGCCAGGTGAGCTCCGTCCCAGCAGGGACAGTCCGGTGGCTTCACGAGAGCCGGAGGACAAGCTCGACATACCTTGTAAGCTTCCTGCAGAAGCAGAAGCAGTAGTAGAAGTTCCGGTATCACCGGAAGCCGTCGCAACAGGAAAGGAAAAAGACGCCAAAGAGCGGACATCGCTCCCTGCCGGCGGATGTACAAGGCTTTCCTCAGGAGTAGCACGCTTCAATTCGTCGCGCACTAAGTTGCGAATCTCTGGAACTAAGGAGCTCAACAAAGAAGAAACAAGAGAGGCTTGCCCGTCTGACGAAACGGAGGACGAGCATGCCGCCGACGTAACGCAAGTAGTAGAAATACCGCTCGCGGCAACATGTTCCCCGGGGGGAGAAATGGTAACAGACATGACAGTGTTTTCTCTTTGTCCAAAAGGACAACTAGCACAGGTTTAGAACCTTGAGAAGATGATTAAGGCTTAATCTTGCCCTTGACATCGCCCTTGCCACGTCTACTCGCGTTATCTGCCATGCCGGCCAAAAATGCAAATGGCGGCCAACACAACAACAACAGTTACTGACGAAAATTCACAAGTCCAAAAAGGACGGAAAGTTATCAATAACAAGCCAAAAGTTCTTACGAAAAGCAAGATAAAATGGAAAGAGCTCACCAACTACCAGGTAGAAGATAAGCAGACGGGTAGGTGGTCGGTGGGTGTTAATAATAATAATAATAATAACGATTACTTATATAGCGCGTAAACCTCGTGGTGACGAGCCCAGAGCGCTTTACACTTACACAATCATAATACAAACAAGGAAAGAGAACTAAATCCGAATAAATTCAAACATGGTCACACACACCCACACACGCACGCACACACACGCGCGCGCACACACACACACACACACACACACACAATCTTTGTTTCGTCATTGTCAATGTTCAGGTAACCCGCAATGTCATTCCATGTACGCATACGTTATTCTAGTACAACACACACAGGCACATACACATCCTCATGAACGCCACACTTTAGTAGATAATACACGTGGCAGCGCCGATGACTCACCGATCATGGGATCTCCTTCAGAGGTCTAACTTAAACATGTGTGTTTTGAGGGCTGTTCTAAAGGCAGATGGTGACTGGGAATCCCTAATGCTCCGGGGGATTTTCTCCCAGACAAGAGGTCCCTGGTACTTGAAGGATCTCTCAAATCCATAGTTAGTTGATTTTCTGTTTCTTTTTGGTTTACTAAGTACATTGGTATCTGTTGCAGAGCGAAGAGAGGAGAGGTTTGAATATTTTGATAACATCTCAGAGAGATAAGCAGGTCCTGTACCATGAAAGAAAGAGAAACAAATGCATGCAATTTTGTATTGAATACGACTTCTTAGGCCAAAAAAAATAATAGGTGTGGTTACGGTAACATAGCCAAAAAAAATAGGGTAGGTAGGTAGGCAATCACTTTTTTTTTTTTTTAACTTTTTTTCCCAATGTGTACAAATTAAACCTACTTGACAGGGAAATAAGTGTGCGACTCGGGCGCTTTCGCTTTCATTGCGTTTTTTGCACTCGGTTTTTTTTTTTTTTTTTTGACAAATGTAATAAAAAGTTATAGGATCGGCCCCTAAAAATAGGGTAGGTCGGGTTACCGTAACCACACCTATTTTTTTTTTAGGCCTTACAGGCAGCCAGTGAAGGGATCTCAAAACAGGTGTGATGTGGTGTCTTTTAGGGGTCTTTGTGATTAATCTAGCGGAGTTGTTCTGTACTTTCTGCAGTTTTTCAATGAGATAGTCAAATGAACCAGAAAGAAGGGCATTTCCGTAATCTAGCCTTGAAAGAACGAGAGAGCAAATGAGGGTTTTTGTAGCATCGGAAGAAAGGCAGTGGCGGATGGAGCTAATTTTTCTCAGTTCATAGTAGGCATTTCTACAGACAGTGGAGACTTGTTGTTTGAAGCAGAGAGTTTCGTCGAAGATGACACCGAGGTTTCGTACTTGAGAAGCCAACTGAATATCAGTTCCAGCTATAGAGATTTGGGCAGGAAGGGATGGTTCTTTTTTAAGAGAAGGGGGTACAACTAGCATGATCTCGGTCTTGTCGTCATTAAGTTTCAATTTATTTTCGGTCATCCACAATTTCAAGTCAGAGATGCAGTTCTTAGTTGTCTCGATTGTGTTGGGGAGGTCAGTAATAGGGCCAGATTTTTGTAACTGAGTGTCATCAGCAAAGCTTTCATAGGAAACAGAGTGGCGAGAGATGACATTAGATATTGGTTTCGTGTACATGATGAATAGCACCGGGCCAAGTACAGAACCTTGGGGGACACCGAAAGTCAACGGGGATGGAGCAGATTGGAAGCCGTCAATGGAGACTATCTGAGAGCGGTCTGTGAGGTAGGACTTAAACCAAGCTAAGGCAGTGTGGCAAATACCAAAAGAATTGTGAAGTCTTGTCAGGAGAACGGAGTGGTCAATAGTGTCAAATGCTGCCGAGAGATCTAATAGAGAAAGGACAGACACATGCTTTTGATCGAGAGCTAAGAGAAGGTCATTTGCAACTTTGATGAGAGCGGTTTCTGTTGAGTGGCCAGCCCTATACGCGGACTGATGGGGGTCGAGGAGCTTGTTCTGGGTGAGGTGCCCAATGATCTGAGAGAGAACTATCTTTTCAAGTAATTTCGAGAAAAAAGGAAGATTTGATACGGGTCTGAAGTTTTTTAGGCAGTTAGGGTCTAGGGAAGGTGTTATGAAAACTCCAACAACGCACACAGAGCCTTTGGAAACACGACCTCTCGTCAGAACTGAAGAATGTCGAATGAGTATACCACGTGGTGTAGCAGTGGAAGTGACGTCACATACCCAGTTTACCTTTTTTGTGGTTGGGTTGCTTCCCTTTTAAACTTTAAGACGGGTAGCCTTTTTCAGACCTTAGCAATTCAGACTGCGTCAATGCTCTTTATGTGATTCGGAGTAAGAATATGTAATTTAATGACCTTTATGACAGTAGCAGTAGACAAAGCCTCCCGAGCTCTCTCAAACGGCCATTGATCTGACCATATGTGTGCTCTTCACAATCTCTTATGGAATATAGTCTCTCGCCATATCTCACAATCAATGAATCTGCCATGACAATACGCCCAATGTCATCTTTCTTAAGTTTGGACAAAACATTTGCGAAAAATGATGAACTGACATCAGGAGGCAGGGGAAGCAATAGCCTGCCAATGATGGCACACTGTCCTTTCTTCAAGCGTTTTGAATCACAAGATCTTTGTGGGCAGTTTGGTTCATGTTTGGACAAGAGCTGTCTGCGATAAATAGCTTTGCAGTGAGGACATGCCCTATATAGTCTGGTTGTGTTGTAGGTTCTATGCTCTTTCTGTATTTTGGAATCAGCGGTCCTTCTTTATCCCTGAGAACTTTGCAGTTATAATGATAATCACCTTCATCCTGTAACTTAATTAATAAAGGCTTTTCTCCGATCTGGATGCTCTTTTCCCATTTTCAGTATTGCCGAAACCTCTGGTTCTAGAGCATGAAGTATGCTTTCAGAATCACTGACATAACAATCACTGTCATGTGTATCAGGGTCACTTGGCAGCCACTCCGATGAAGAAGACTCCACCATGGACATTGTTTCATAGTCCTCTTCATCAGCCAGGTCATCTGATTCAGGATTCTTCAATCGTGTCATTCTGAAAACAGAAGGGAAAAAGACATTGCTGACTCTACTAGCTCAGCTCCGCTGTGTTGTGTCTGTAAAACTAGCGGTATGCTGATGTTGTGCCTAAAGTCAACACGATAGGTATGATTCAGTGCCACAATGTGAGCATCAAAAGTAGACTCACACCCTAAAAAACAAAATGTACTTGAATATGTCAAGATTTACATTAGAAAAAAGAGAGTTTAAGATAGGTCAGCATGTCATTATAGTTACATAGTTAAAATATAATTTTGTTTATTAATTTTGGTGAAACATTACTATATGTCCAGTAATTCTGATTGAGCCAAATAAAAAATAGTACACCGCAGAAATGCCGTTTTTTGGCTGTAAAATAGCTGACAAACTTCAAAAATAATCACTTGATAACTGTCTTCATGTCAGCTGTTCAAACACTGCTTACCAGTCAACATTATTGTAACATTTTATGTTTAACACACACCCGGTCATAAGCATTCCTGTAACAACACTTTTAGAAGAGATTTCTAAAAATACAGCCAACAGCAACTTGTTTACATTCACTGAAAAATGTTACCAAAACAAAAGGAGAGTGGATGTCTATCTGCTATAAAAGGAGATTAAATCCCTACTTTTCCACCTCTACAGGATGAATGAATACGTATCATCCTCCCCAACTATCTCTTGATGTGCATTCTTACCTACCCACCCTTCCGGATTGAGCTAATTACCTACCCATCTAACAAACGACTTATCTTCTTAGCCAGATTACCATGCTGTCTGGAGTGAGTGTCTACCTACTCACCTATCTTTGGATGTGAATATCTACCAACCCACCGGTCCACAGGCACAGAGGAGAATACCCACTTATATGCCTATATATAGTTGTTCGTCCGTCGATTCGACGAGGACCACTCTAGACATCCGGGGGTTGCTGGGGCTGGCTATTTCTGTGTGTGCGTAGATGGCTGACAAGGCCGATCCTGGCACGGAAGGTTCGGACACAAAAGGGACAAGGGACGAGTGGGACGTCTCCAGGAGGGTTGATGGCACGGGCTTTTCGGGTCTGTCTCATCAATTCAGCGGCGGTGGTTCTGCTGGCCTCGCACATCTTGGCGCCTTTGTGGATGGAGGAGCGCCAGGTGGCACGATCCAGTGCAGATTTCTCCCACGTGTCAGGGTTGATGGAAAACGCTTTCAGTGAGGCTTTGAGAGTGTCTTTGAAGCGTTTCTTCTGTCCTCCGTGGGACCGCTGGCCCTGTTGCAGCTCGCCATAGAACAGTCTTTTGGGCAGTCTTTCGTCTGGCATACGGGCTACGTGCCCAGCCCAGCGAAGCTGGGACTGCATCAGGATGGTAGTGATGCTGGGGAGATCTGCTCTGGCTAGCACTTCTGTATCTGGGACTTTGTCCTGCCACTTTATGCCCAGGATCTTTCTGAGACTTGTTGTGTGGAAATGATTCAGTTTCCTGGCATGTCGTTGGTACACTGTCCATGTCTCGCAAGCGTAGAGCAGCGTTGGGAGCACCACTGCCCTGTACACTTTCAGCTTGGTCTGGGTGGTGATGCCTCTTCTGTTCCAGACATTTGGGTACAGTCTGCCAAAGGTGGAGCTGGCTCTCGCTATTCTGACGTTCACTTCGTCGTCGATGGTGACATTTTGCGACAGTGTGCTGCCCAGATAGGTGAAGCGGTTCACCGTGTTGAGTCTCTGGCCATTGACTGTGATGACAGGCTCGACATAAGGTTTTCCAGGCGCTGGCTGATGGAGGACTTCAGTCTTCTTAGTGCTGATCGTCAGACCAAAGTTTGAGCAAGCGCTGGAGAACATGTCAACGCTGCATTGCATATCAGCTTCTGAGACAGCGTTGAGGGCACAGTCATCAGCAAACAGGAAGTCTCTGATGATATCCTTCGTGACCTTGGTTTTTGCTTGGAGCCTCCGAAGGTTGAACAGTTTACCATCTGTACGGTACCTCAGGGCGATCCCGATATCTCCGTCTCGGAAGGCGTCTGTCAGCATGGCCGAAAACATGAGGCTGAACAGTGTCGGCGCCAGGACACAGCCTTGTTTGACCCCATTTGTGACTGGGAACGGGTCAGACGTCTCTCCGCTGTCTTGGACTCTGGCCTGCATGCCCTCGTGGAACTGCTGTACCAAGGCGATGAATTTCCTTGGGCATCCGTACTTGGCCATGATATTCCACAGACCCTCTCTGCTGACGGTGTCGAAGGCCTTGGTCAAGTCGACATAGGTTGAGAACAGGTCAGAGTTCTGCTCCTGGCATTTCTCTTGTAGCTGCCTGGCAGCAAACACCATGTCGATGGTCCCACGCTCTTTCCTGAATCCACACTGACTCTCAGGTAGGAGCCCCTGGTCGAGGTGTGCTGTGAGGCGGTTGAGCAGGATCCTGGCAAGGATCTTCCCTGCAATGGAGAGCAGGGATATGCCTCTGTGGTTGTCACAGGCCTGTCTGTTTCCTTTGCGCTTGTACAGGTGTATGATAGAAGCGTCTTTGAATTCCTGAGGAATTGTCTCAAGTTCCCACATCAAGAGAAACAACTGGTGAAGCCTTACGGTCAGAGCTGCTCCCCCTTCCTTGTAGACCTCAGCTGGGATGGCGTCTGATCCAGGTGCTTTGCCACTTGATAGGAGACGTATTGCTTTCTGGGTCTCAAGCAAGGTTGGAGGGTCATCCAGCGCTTCGTTGATGGGCACTTGGGGGAGACGATTTATGGCTTCGTCATTGATGGTTGAAGGGCGATTCAGGACGTTGTCAAAATGCTCAGCCCACCTGCCAAGGATCTTCTCTTTATCTGTGATGAGAGTGATCCCATCTGCGCTGAGGAGGGGGCTTGATCCTGAGGTCGTGGGACCATACACTTCTTTCAAGGCATCGTAAAAGTTCTTCATGTCGTGCCTGTCAGCAAAGCCTTGGATCTCGTCGGCTTTGTTGCTGAGCCAAGTGTCCTGCATCTGTCGAAGCTTCTGCTGTACAAAGCTGCGTATGTTGTTGAACGCATCTTTCCTTGCCGTGGACTTGGGGTTTTTGAGGTAGGCTTGTGGTGGTGTTTCTCATCCAGTAGCTGTTTGATGTCCACACAGCTTTCGTCGAACCAATCCTTGTGCTTTCTGATTTGGGGCCCTAAGGTCTCTATGGCTGTGTTGTATATCAGTTCTCTGAGAACCGCCCAGTCCGCCTCCACGTTCTTATTTTCCAGGGAGATGGCATCCAGGCGTTCTTCCAGAGCGTTCACAAAGGACTGCTTGCCGCTAGTGGTCTTCAGTTTCGTGACATTCAACCGTTTGGGGGGCTTCTTCCCTTGCGGGCGTCGTTTTGGCTGAATGCGGATGTTGAGCTTTGTGATGATGAGGCGGTGGTCTGTCCAGCACTCAGCGCCACACATGGACTTGGTCACTCGCACATCCTGCCTGTCCCTCTTCCTCACGATGACGTAGTCAATGAGATGCCAGTGCTTTGAGCGGGGGTGCATCCATGACGTCCGGTTGCGGGTAGGGAGGCGGAAGATCGTATTGGTGATCAGCAGCTCGTGTTCGGCGCAGGTCTGGAGCAAGAGTAGACCGTTGCTGTTGCAGTGACCTACTCCGTGTTTTCCTAGGATTCCCTCCCAGGCAGCACTGTCAGTGCCAACCCTTGCATTGAAGTCACCTAACAAGATGAGCTTGTCTGCTTTCGGAACATCAGCAATGACGGTGTGAAGTTCTTCATAGAACTTTGCCTTCGCTTCATCTGGGTTGGTCATGGTTGGAGCATAGGCACTGATGATGGTAAGATGCTTCCTTCCTGCGAGCAGGGGGAGTTTCATGGTCATGAGCCTGTCGTTCACTCCCTTGGGAAGTCCAGCCAGCTTGCCAACAAGAGTTGTCCTCACTGCAAAGCCAACACCCGCTTCACGTCGCTCTCCGCTTTCTCTGCCACTCCAGAAGAATGTGTAGCCGGAGCCTCTTTCGCAGAGCTCTCCTTCTCCTGCGAACCTGGTCTCGCTCAGTGCTGCGATGTCTATACCGTATCTGGCGAGCTCCTGTCCAATCAGGGCTGTTCTCCTTTGGGGTCTGTCTGCATCGTCTCTGTCCAGTAGTGTGCGCACATTCCATGCGCCCAGTTTTAGAGGAACAATCCTCGTTTTCTTCTTTGTGTTTCGACCGCTGGTGTTGGGTCCCCTCCAGCCGCGGTAAGCTGGCTAGGGAAGGCTGGAGCAGGCAATGTTTAGGGCACCTTTTCTAGCCCCTTCCTCAGGCCAAGGAGGTGAGCAGAGCATTCCTAAAGAGGGCTGCTCAGTCGCTCAGGGGGCTGCCGGACTCCACTGCTGCTCCGGGTCAGCGAAGAACGACCCATTGCCCTGGGCCGCCTGTGTGCAGGATTACGGCTACGGCTCTCAGTGTACCCACACCTGCCGCTTCGTCGCTTGCCTGTCGCCACAGGACTTGACGGTGATTGATGGGATGGAGTTGGATGATCAGAGTGACTTGCGCGGTGATTTGGATTTAAGTGAGGAGGAGTTGCGCAGTTCGTCGACCTCACTCTCTCGCCCGAGACCATCTTGATCCAGTGGCAGGACAGAGTCGAGACGGCTGGAGACGGAGACGGGTGCAGTGGATGGCCATGACATCCTACGTGTCTTGTCGTGCCCTTAGCGTTCCACAACGCTTTGCAGAGAATCGCCTTCCTGCCCGTTGACCAGCTGGTGGTTCTTCCGCGCAGTCCGCCGAGCCCAGTCTTCACGTGCAAAGGTAGACAGACCTAAATGTCACCGAGGGTATGAGACCCATCGGCTACCCTCACCAGGTTTCGCCGGCCAGTCGAAGCCGTTGCCCGGGGTGTGGCCGCTGCGCACGCTACAGCTTCTTGGAGCCACTGGTGAGAGCTGAGTGACAAGTGAGGACCAAGGGTGGACGGACTACCCCCTAGAGAGCACGACGTGTCCCTCCACCGGAGGTACTACCCCGCCTTGAACACCCCTTACACCATATATATAGAAGGGATGTGAAAACCTACATATCCACCAATACTAGAGTTGTGAATCCTATGTACACACCTCTAGAATGGAAATGAACATCTTCCAACATCCTCCCGTACCTACCTTGACGTGGTGGTGGGGCTTTGATCCATGACCCTTCGAGCTAGATCGGCGGGGGCATCAGTACTGTGTTTCTCCTCCTGTCTTTTTACAGCAGACAGCAGCTGGTCGGTCTCCACATCCAGGTTGGACGCACACTTCTTCAGATGGTTCTTCTGACTCTGCAAGGTGCCACAACATTCAAGATGTTACTGTCCTTTTAAGTAACAAGGAAATATGTGTAGGGGCCACGGAGATAAAAGCAAGAAACGGTAGAACATCAAACCACATGATTAAACTGACTACTGACCAGACACCACAGTGGTTAAACTGACTACTGACCAGACAGCACAATGACTAAACTGACTACTGACAAGACAGCACAGTGATTAAACTGACTACTGACCAGACAGCACAGTGATTAAACTGACTACTGACCATACAGCACAGTGATTAAGCTGACTACCGACAAGACAGCACAATGATTAAACTGACTACTGACCAGACAGCACAGTGATTAAACTGACTACTGACCATACAGCACAGTGATTAAACTGACTACTGACAAGACAGCACAGTGATTAAACTGACTACTGACCAGACAGCACAGTGATTAAACTGACTACTGACAAGACAGCACAGTGATTAAACTGACTACTGACCAGACAGCACAGTGATTAAACTGACTACTGACCAGACAGCACAATGATTAAACTGACTACTGACCAGACAGCACAGTGATTAAGCTGACTACCGACAAGACAGCACAATGATTAAACTGACTTCTGACCAGACAGCTCAATGATTAAACGGACTACTGACCAGACAGCACAACGATTAAACTGACTACTGGCCAGACAGCACAATGATTAAACTGACTACTGACCATACAGCACAGTGATTCATCTGACTACTGACCATAAAGCACAATGATTAAACTGACTACTGACCATACAGCACAATGATTCAACTGACTACTGACCATACAGCACAATGATTAAACTGACTACTGACCAGACAGCACAATGATTAAACTGACTACTGACTAGACAGCACAATGATTAAACTGACTACTGACCATACAGCACAGTGATTAAACTGACTACTGACCAGACAGCACAGTGATTAAACTGACTACACAGCACAGCAATTAAACTGACTACTGACCAGACAGCACAGTGATTAAACTGACTATATATATACTGACCAGACAGCACAACGATTAAACTGACTACTGACCAGAGCGATCGGCAGAGCTAGCCCACACATGGGACTGTCGACGACGTGAGTCTTGGCTGCTTTCAGGCCCTGACGTCTCTCCGCCGCCTCCTGTCGCTTCTTCTCCTCCTGGACACAAGAAGCAATGTGATGGTCATGACCAGGGCAACACAATACATGACACAGGAAGCAATGTGACGGTCATGACCAGGGCAACACAATACATGACACAGGAAGCAATGTGACGGTCATGACCAGGGCAACACAATACATGACACAGGAAGCAATGTGATGGTCATGACCAGGGCAACACAATACATGACACAGGAAGCAATGTGACGGTCATGACCAGGGCAACACAATACATGACACAGGAAGCAATGTGATGGTCATGACCATGGCAACACAATACATGACACAGGAAGCAATGTGATGGTCATGACCATGGCAACACAATACATGACACAGGAAGCAATGTGATGGTTATGACCATGGCAACACAATACAGGACTCAGGAAGCAATGTGATGGTCATGACCAGGGCAACACAATACATGACACAGGAAGCAATGTGATGGTCATGACCAGGGCAACACAATACAGGACTCAGGAAGCAATGTGATGGTCATGACCATGGCAACACAATACATGACACAGGAAGCAATGTGATGGTCATGACCAGGGCAACACAATACATGACACAGGAAGCAATGTGATGGTCATGACCAGGGCAACACAATACAGGACACAGGAAGCAATGTGATGGTCATGACCAGGGCAACACAATACAGGACACAGGAAGCAATGTGATGGTCATGACCAGGGCAACACAATACAGGACACAGGAAGCAATGTGATGGTCATGACCAGGGCAACACAATACATGACACAGGAAGCAATGTGATGGTCATGACCAGGGCAACACAATACATGACACAGGAAGCAATGTGACGGTCATGACCAGGGCAACACAATACATGACACAGGAAGCAATGTGATGGTCATGACCAGGGCAACACAATACAGGACACAGGAAGCAATGTGATGGTTATGACCATGGCAACACAATACAGGACACAGGAAGCAATGTGAAGCAAAGCTGACTACTGACCAGACAGCACAGCGATTAAACTTACTACTGACCAGACAGCACAGCGATTAAACTGATTACTGACCAGACAGCACAGCGATTAAACTGACTTCTGACCAGACAGCTCAATGATTAAACGGACTACTGACCAGACAGCACAGCGATTAAACTGACTACTGACAAGACAGCACAATGATTAAACTGACTACTGACAAGACACCACAGTGATTAAACTGACTACTGATAAGACACCACAGTGATTAAACTGACTACTGACAAGACAGCACAGTGATTAAGCTGACTACTGACCAGACAGCACGGTGATTAAACTGACTACTGACCATACAGCACAGTGATTAAACTGACTACTGACAAGACAGCACAGTGATTAAACTGACTACTGACCATACAGCACAGCGATTAAACTGACTACTGACCATACAGCAAAGTGATTAAACTGACTACTGACAAGACACCACAGTGATTAAACTGACTACTGATAAGACACCACAGTGATTAAACTGACTACTGACAAGACAGCACAATGATTAAACTGACTACTGACAAGACAGCACAATGATTAAACTGACTACTGACAAGACACCACAGTGATTAAACTGACTACTGACAAGACAGCACAGTGATTAAACTGACTACTGATAAGACACCACAGTGATTAAACTGACTACTGATAAGACACCACAGTGATTAAACTGACTACTGACAAGACAGCACAGTGATTAAACTGACTACTGATAAGACAGCACAGTGATTAAGCTGACTACTGACCAGACAGCACGGTGATTAAACTGACTACTGATAAGACACCACAGTGATTAAACTGACTACTGACAAGACAGCACAATGATTAAACTGACTACTGATAAGACACCACAGTGATTAAACTGACTACTGATAAGACACCACAGTGATTAAACTGACTACTGACAAGACAGCACAGTGATTAAACTGACTACTGACCAGACACCACAACGATTAAACTGACTACTGACAAGACACCACAGTGATTAAACTGACGACTGACAAGACAGCACAGTGATTAAACTGACGACTGACCAGACAGCACAGTGATTAAACTGACTACTGACAAGACAGCACAGTGATTAAACTGACTACTGACCAGACAGCACAATGATTAAACTGACTACTGACCAGACAGCACAATGATTAAACTGACTACTGACCAGACAGCACAATGACTAAACTGACTACTGACAAGACAGCACAGTGATTAAACTGACTACTGACCATACAGCACAGTGATTAAACTGACTACTGACTAGACAGCACAGTGATTAAACTGACTACTGACAATACAGCACAGTGATTAAACTGACTACTGACCATACAGCACAGTGATTAAACTGACTACTGACCAGACAGCACAGTGATTAAACTGACTACTGACCAGACAGCACAGTGATTAAACTGACTACTGACCATACAGCACAGTGATTAAACTGACTACTGACCAGAGAGCACAGCGATTAAACTGACTACTGACAAGACAGCACAGTGATTAAACTGACTACTGACCATACAGCACAGTGATTAAACTGACTACTGACCAGACACCACAGTGATTAAACTGACTACTGACAAAACACCACAGTGAGTGACTAAACTAACTCCCGACAAGACATCACAATGATTAACTGACTACTGACCAGACAGCAACATGATTAAACGGACAACTGACCAGACACCACAACGATTAAACTGACTACTGGCCATACAGCACAGTGATTAAACTGACTACTGACCAGAGCGGTCGGCAGAGCCAGCCCACAAATGTGACTGTCGACGACGTGAGTCTTGGCTGCTTCCAGGCCCTGTCGTCTCTCCGCCGCCTCCTGTTGCTTCTTCTCCTCCTGAGGTCCTCCTCCTAAAATAATTATGGATTGTCAGAGTCCGTACCAACCGGGTTTTGAACTTGCAGCCATGAACCATGAGTCCAACACTTAAATCATTCAACCAAGGCAGTTGGCACGTAGAATAAATCATGTTTCTCTTCCATTGAGCGAAAGGCTAATTATAATTAACCCAACACAGAGGACAGGTTGAGAGTCTATCACTGGATTACCCCCAGCCATGCTAGTACTGTAGTTGTACCCATTTGACTATACACCAAAGTGGCATGAGCAAAGCTAGGACTAGGAGGAACACAATATTAGATTGAATGATAAGATAAAAAGATACTATCAATTATCATACATACATAACTGGGATTTTGGTTACTGAACTATTTATCTAATGAAAAAGAAAGTAATAAGAATTGAGCAGTAGAAAAGGTACACTTACCAAGGGAAGCCTGCAGCATGAGTAATGATCCTCTTGTGATGGGGACTCTTTGAAACAGGTCCTGCAAAGCAAACCGTTCTTGATAAAACCATGAATCCACCCTTTTGTCAACAGGCATCTATAGCTTTTTACACCCCTGTATATATATATATATATCACCTCAGTAATGAGAAGAAGAAGAAGAAATGTTTGTCTGCATTGTCATGATTGTGACAGAAAACCGTTAAAAAAAAACAAACAACGTACATGTGATGTTTACAGAATCAGTCTACAAGGACCGAAGGACAAGCCTGAGAGGGATTTTAAATCATCGCAACTTAAAATTAAAAATGAAAGTATGTGTCGCACACTCATTACATCATGACATAATCATATAATGATGTATGTATGCACAAAACCAAACTCCACTCCAGTCCAAACCAAAGCAGAAAACTGCGAAGCAACTTGAAAGCAAGAGTATCCTTGGCGGATGATGACTTTATTCAGTTATTCTGCAGAAAAACAGAAATGCTGGAGAAAAACCGTTCTTTTCTGCAGCATTTCTGCATAATGTCATCTTTCGCGAGAGCAACGTTTTTTTCTGCAGTAAAACAGTTTTACTGCAGTAAAATTGAAATCAAGAATGCTGCAGTAAAACGGAGATGTTGTTTTACTGGAGAAAAACTGTTTACACTTTTTCTTCAGCATTTTGGCATTATTCAGTTATTCTGCAGAAAAACAGAAATGCTGGAGAAAAACTGTCTTTTCTGCAGCATTTCTGCATAATGTCATCTCAGTTTCGCCGAAGCAACGGGTTTTTCTGGAGCAAAACATTTTACTGCAGTACAATTGAAATCAAGAATGCTGCAGTGAAACGGTGCTGTTGTTTTACTGCAGAAAACCTGTTTACACTTGTTCTGCAGCATTTTGTACTGGCTCTTGGCGGATTATGACATTATTAAGTTATTCTGGAGAAAAACCGAAATGCTGGAGAAAAACTGTCTTTTCTGCAGCATTTCTGCATAATGTCATCTTTCGCGAGAGCAACGTTTTTTTCCTGCAGTAAAACAGTTTTACTGCAGTAAAATTGAAATCAAGAATGCTGCTGTAAAACGGTGATGTTGTTTTACTGCAGAATAGTCTGTCAGAGTTTTTCTGGAGAAAAACGAACGACCTTGTAAAGTAGCGTTTGTATTCGTCGCCCCCTGGGATAGTATAATAGTTTGTAACTATTGGTAATTCTGGATGAGTCCATCTCTCGACAGAGGGGGGCTCGCGTGCTCCAACATTATAATGAGCCAGTACAAAATGCTGCAGAAAAAGTGTAAACAGGTTTTCTGCAGTAAAACAACAGCACCATTTTACTGCAGCATTCTTGATTTCAATTTTACTGCAGTAAAATGTTTTGCTCCAGAAAAACCCGTTGCTTGGGCGAAAGATGACATTATGCAGAAATGCTGCAGAAAAGACAGTTTTTCTGCAGAATAACTGAATAATGCCAAAATGCCGAAGAAAAAGTGTAAACAGTTTTTCTGCAGTAAAACAACATCACCGTTTTACTGCAGCATTCTTGATTTCAATTTTACTGCAGAAAAAAAACGTTGCTCTCGCGAAAGATGACATTATGCAGAAATGCTGCAGAAAAGACAGTTTTTCTCCAGCATTTCGGTTTTTCTCCAGAATAACTGAATAATGTCATAATCCGCCAAGAGCCAGTACAAAATGCTGCAGAAAAAATAAAAACAGGTTTTCTGCAGTAAAACAACAGCACCGTTTTACTGCAGCATTCTTGATTTCAATTTTACTGCAGTAAAATGTTTTGCTGCAGAAAAAAACGCTGCTTCGGCGAAAGATGACATTATGCAGAAATGCTGCAGAAAAGACAGTTTTTCTCCAGCATTTCTGTTTTTCTGCAGAATAACTGAATAATGTCATAATCCGCCAAGGATACAAAAGCGCCTTGGAAAGCAAGTCTAACGCGCTTCGGCGTTAGCGATTAGCAACTTGTCCCTGGTTCGCATGCTAATGTTCTATTTCAGTTAAAATCGAGGCAGTATACATAAATAAGTCATCAATGATAACTCTAGAATCAACTTACCGAATTAACAGGACCATCCCGCGAACTGCTGGCTCCAGTCGCCATGTTGAAGATAATCGGGAAATTCAGAGTGACGTCCCTTGATCGTGTGTAAGTGTTAAAAGTCCAACCAAGCTTTCGGCTAAGGCGAGTGTGACGTCCATACACGCGAAAAGCACCAAATCCTCAAAATGGGTCTCAGTACCCAAAATGATTTTTTAGGGTACAAGAGCACCTTTGCAACTCTTTCTCATGCTTAAAAAAAGTGGGTTCCTGATTCATGCACCGAGTTTTCAAATGAACCCAGTTTTTACTGAGTGTTAACTAGCCGTGAACCGGGTTTGATGGATAGGAACGTACACTGGCACTCACACATACGCACACACACACACCGTGCATACACACATACACACACACACACACGCACTGGCACTCACACATACGCACGTATACACACACACACACACAAACACACGCACTGGCACTCACACATACGCACGTATACACACACACACACACACCCTCACTGGCACTCACACATACGCACACACACACACACACACACACACACACACACTGGTAGACACAAACACACACACACACACACACACACACACACACACACACACAACTTGACCATTCACTTTGTCCGGCGATTGACATGACAAGATTTCGGGGGGAAAAAAACCGGCGTAGCACGTCAATGACAGGAGAAAGCAGTGAGTCGCGCACGCGTGGCATGGCTTTTACTCGGCACGTGCACCACACGCTGGCTGTGCTGCGCGCGACCGTGTCTTGCAGCCTCTGGGCTGGGAGAGAAAGGTAAAAACTTGCCAGTTAGCTTTCACTTTCGCGTGGGTGTGGGGGTAATAAGGTCCGATCCCCTTGAAAAATGCGTATAAAGCACACGTATGCACACAACATGTTCGAAATCGTACAACTTCAGTCCACGGTGGGATTCAAGTTCTGCAGGTGTTAACATTTCTGTGACAGTTGGGTGGAAGATACAGTGTGGATTTGTATGTGGTGGAATTGAATCATTTCAGTCGCAACAAGATTTCTGCGCGTGTTGAAATTCTAATCAATTTGGAAGGTTAAGACCGAATGTGAAAGTGTATGTCGGTGATAGAGACGGGTGATAATTATACATGCCATACATTTTTGTGACTGAACAAGAAGCGAAAAGTTTTACGAGAAGAAACCCTGGCTGCCATTGCTTTAGCAGGTCGGAATTTGTGGCGAAGAAGAACAGAGAAACACTGATTTAAACTTGAAGCAAGGTAAACAAACAAAGAAAACATAAATAAATAAACCCACCGGACATTCTGTATGAGGTAAGACGGTGCGAATATAATTGTGATTTCTTGAAAAATGACGAATTCCTAAGTCTACATTGCGGAGATTTCTTTTTTTTAATTTTTTTTTTTAATTCTCTTTTTGTGATTTTTTTTGATTTTTTTTTTAATTTTTTTTATTTTTACATGTATATGCTATACATTGCAGGACATCACCTAAACAAAGGGACAGAAAAATACAACAGAAAAACACTTGAACAATTACAACATACATGGGGTGGGAGGATGGGTGGGGGAGGGGGGGATGTTCAGGGCTTGGTGGTCGCAGTATCAAAAGGATTTAAGAAAGAAAAAACCTAAGGGTTACATCAAAACATGCATATACAGGCGCCAATCCTTGTAAAATGTATCTACTGTATTATTCACAACTGCGTTATACTTTTCACAATTAAATCTTTGCTTAAAATTTCTACTAAATGTTTGAAAATAAGGGGTCTTTTTGTTCATTTTGGAAATATATACGTGGTGTTTGGCACAGATTACTAACACATCAAAAGCTTTATCGGTGACTACATTGTTCGCAACTCCAAGAAGAACCAGTTCTTTAGACAGTTTTAAATTGTCACAATGGGTGCAGTTCGCCTTTAGCCAATTTACAAATTCTATCCAAAAAGTCTGCACTTTATCACACTCCCAAAACATATGTAAAAGGGTTTCTTCATTTCTACCGCAAAATGTACACAATGACGTATCCACAATTTTTCGCAAAAATAGAAACCGTTCTGTGGGCAAAATTATGTACAATAATCGGTACTGGAACCATCTCAGACGAGTGTCTTTTGTTGTTTTAAAAACATGTTGAAAAATAGCCTTCTTATCTAACAAACAGTCTAAAGATTCAGACCATTTTTCGATACATTTTGGGACCGTAACATGTTCAATCAGTTTTTTGTAAATAAGTTGTGTCTTACCTTACAAATACATTTCCACACAATAGGCTCTGTCATAATAAAATGTTTATCAAATTCTACGCCGATTTTTCTCTGATTTTTTTAACAGCCTGGATTACACCTTGATACAATACCAAATCTCCTCGCACATTTGGATATTTAACTTTAAACGCATTATAGGATAAGTATCCATTTTGTCCCAAAATATGACCAATCTGAGCAATTCCATTGTCAATCCAGTTTTGAATGTACACTGTCTTTTTATCTCTGCTAATATTAACATTATAATGTAAACATTCTGATACAAAATCGTTAAAGGTTGTAGGGTCACATTTTCCATGTAGTTTCTTATAATGTTTAAAAACATCGGTCCAAAACGGGTTTTCCATTCTCTGCATCAAAACATTTGCAAACTCCTCTCCTCTCATATTAATTGTTATAACAGATGGACATGCTTTAAACAATAATCTTGATATTAATCCCGTAAGACCAACAACTCTTTTTAACCAAACAATTTTTAGATATGACAGAAAACATTTCACGTCAACCATCTTTAATCCTCCATCTTCATAGGATTGGGTGACCGTAGTTCTTTTAATTTTATCTCTTTTTCCATCCCAAAGAAATTTGAAAAAAATATTATTTAACTCCATCATAAACTGTTCGTCTGGATCAGGTAAATTACCGGCACGGTTGGCCTAGTGGTAAGGCGTCCGCCCCGTGATCGGGAGGTCGTGGGTTCGAACCCCGGCCGGGTCATACCTAAGACTTTAAAATTGGCAATCTAGTGGCTGCTCCGCCTGGCGTCTGGCATTATGGGGTTAGTGCAAGGACTGGTTGGTCCGGTGTCAGAATAATGTGACTGGGTGAGACATGAAGCCTGTGCTGCGACTTCTGTCTTGTGTGTGGCGCACGTTATACGTCAAAGCAGCACCGCCCTGATATGGCTCTTCGTGGTCGGCTGGGCGTTAAGCAAACCAATCAAAAAATCAGGTAAATTCGTAAACAAATGTGTCAATTTGGAAATAGCCAAGGTTTTTAGAACTGTTATTTTACCAAAAGGTGTCATGTTCCTTCTGGTCCATGAATTCAGAAGTTTTTGAATTTCCTTTAACTTATTTCTATAGTTAAGAAAAACAACCTCGGATACATTTACTGAAAAAATAACACCAAGTGCTTTAAAGTTATCCGGGTTCCAGGTAAAATTCATATCAGGCAAAAATCTTCTTTTGCACAACTTTAAAGGTCCTGACCAAACTACAAATGTTTTATCATAATTCATTCTCAGACCTGATAGTGATGCAAAATGTTTTAACACTTTTATACTTTCGCAAAATGATTGCTCTGTACCATCAAGGAAGGGTTGAAAACGACGTTAAACACCAAATAAAGAAAGAAAGAAAGAATGTACCATCAAGAAACAGACTGGTATCATCGGCGAATTGTGACAATAAAATATTTTCGCCAAGAATATTCATACCACAAATATTTTTGTTCTGGCGTACCATAAGAGACAATATTTCGGCACAAATCAAAACCGGCACGGTTGGCCTAGTGGTAAGGCGTCCGCCCCGTGATCGGGAGGTCGTGGGTTCGAACCCCGGCCGGGTCATACCGAAGACTTAAAAATTGGCAATCTAGTGGCTGCTCCGCCTGGCGTCTGGCATTATGGGGTTAGTGCTAGGACTGGTTGGTCCGGTGTCAGAATAATGTGACTGAGTGAGACATGAAGCCTGTGCTGCGACTTCAGTCTTGTGTGTGGCGCACGTTATATGTCAAAGCAGCACCGCCCTGATATGGCCCTTCGTGGTCGACTGGGCGTTAAGCAAACAAACAAAACAAAACAAACACAAATCAAAAATAAATAAGGTGACAGCGGATCCCCTTGCCGGGTGCCTCGACCTACATTAAACCATGCTGAATACCGACCATTAACTGAAACACAGGACTTAATTTTGCAATAAAAAGTAAAAATCCATCGTTTCATGTCATTTCCAAAGTTGAATTTGCTCAAAGATTTTTCAATAAATGACCAGGCAACACTGTCGAAAGCCTTTTCAAAGTCGACCATCAAAAGTAGGCCAGGTATATTATGTTTATTTGAGTAGAACAGGGTATCATATATTAATCTGACGTTTTCGCCAATATATCTTCTTTTCAAGAAGCCTTTTTGGTCATCATGAATCAAATTTGGCAAAACACGTTTAAACCGTTCTGCAATGCACGTTGATGCAATCTTATAAACCGTATTGAACAGAGTAATTGGTCTGCAATTTTTCAAAGGTGTTTTATTTTTTCCTTCCTTTGGAATACATACTATAACGCCCTGTCTCTGAGTCACCGACATTTCTCCTTTCTCAAATCCACAATGTATAGATCCCAACATAAACTTTCCTAAGTCGGAATAGAAAAACTTGAAGAATTCCGCAGTGTACCCATCTGATCCTGGGCTTTTGTCGTTGTTTAATTTTTTCACAGCTTTGAGTAGCTCACATTGAGTAAGTCTACCTTCCAATTGTTTACTCTCAGCATCTGTTAACACAGATTGCCGAGATTTCAGTAATACTGTGGTGCGTGTTTTCCGTTCGGATAAAAAAAATCGACTTCTTAGAAAGGTGAGTGTTGAGTTAGAACAGTTTGCGCTTTTCGCTGATGTCATTTACGGGAATCTTCAACTTTAGTGTGTTAAATTCATAGCTGAGAATCCAGTGGCATTCTTTAATAAATTTTGATACAAGTCCCTGTAATCAAGCCAAAGAACATTATTTTGTCGTGAAATTAATTAAGGGACTGAGCTCCAAATTTAAGCATAATTAATTAATTAATTTGGTTGTTTGATCGACGAGAATGCCGCGAGAATGGCTACGTTTTCAACCAAGGGACATCACTAAGGCACCTGGAGTTGCCTCCCCTGTCGCCGCTTGGGATAATTCCTTCTCTGATGCATGTAAACTTAATTTATTCCGAGCATTCGTACAGTTCATTCCGTGACTCCAAAGGGATCTAAAATGACTTGTTATGCTTACAAGTGCAGGTTCTGCAAATTTGGAAGCTTAAATGCCTCTGAATTCTGAGCTATGAATTTAACACACTAAAGTTCAAGATTACCTAATTTAATTTCCACGTTGAAGGTGGCGGGTTTTTTTCTGTCAAAGGATATGATCGGTTTGTAGTCTTTCAATGCCTCTCTCTGGTGATTGGCTGAATGCGTGATTCATTCATTCATTCATTCATTCATTCATTCATTCATTCATTCATCCATTCTTTCATTCATTTGTTCATTCATTCTTTCATCCATTCATTCATTCACTCTTTCATTCTTTCACCCATTCATTCATTCATTCTTTCATCCATTCATTCATTCTTTCATCCATTCATTCTTTCATCCATTCATTCATTCTTATATTCATTCAATTATTTATTCATTCTTTAATTCATTCTTTCATCCATTCATTCATTCTTATATTCATTCAATTATTTATTCATTCTTTAATTAATTCTTTCATCCATTCATCCTTTCATTCATTAAATTATTCATTTATTCGTTTTTCCGAACTCGTTCTTTTCTTTCTTTCTGTCCTTATTCGTTAACAGAAAAACAACGTAGTTCATGTGTTTTTGTGGTGGAGAGTGGATGGTGTGTGTGTATCGGGCGGGGAGGGGGGGGGGCGCATTTTGGTGGATGGGTGAATGTGAGTTCTTTTTTTTTCTTTCTCTCTGAATGTGACAGTATTTAACTTTTGAATGGATCACCACTCTCAAAAATACAAAAAAGCTCGCAAAACGACCTTTGTATATGGGTCGTTCTACAAAGCTGTGTACCACTAGAGGGTCATGACTTTAGAGATAGATTGCGGAATGTTACCCTTGCTTCTCAACTATAATAAGGATCAGCTGACTGCAAACTGATCAAAGAGATAACGTTAATAAAATAAAGGAGATCGTCTGGTGGGTTAGAGTTTTTTATGAAAGAAAACATAGAAAATGGCGTCAAAAATGGTGCCAGAATTGGGACTTACTTAGAGTTTGTTTTGTTTTTTCCGTGTGGTTGCCAATGAAATGCGAGCATGAAACCACAGACATACATCTTTATTACCTATTCAGTGCCCCATATGGCTTTTTGACCAATCAGCACCGATTCTAGGTGACCCTCTAAATGTTATAACGTTCAGGCAGGGACCCTTTTTGTTTATCAAGCTAAAAATTAACAAGACAAAGTAAAAAGTTTAAATGAACAATATCAGCCTGATTTATTCCAAAGAATAAACAATTTAAATGCTGTCAGATAATACTCTTTTTATCTTAAAAAAAATACCGAAAAGCAAGTTTTGTCGGTGGGTGCTTTACGGAACACCAAGGCACCAAGCAAGAAGTAATCTTATAGAAACTCGCTTCGTTTCTCTTTCAAATCTGGGAACATTGAGTAAACGAGGCAAATCAAAAACTTTGATGAACGGTTTTTTTACAAAATGAGCTGAGTTTCTGGGAGAATTAACAGAGAGCTTGCTCGTGTGCGTGCGTCCGTGTGCGTGCGTCCGTGTGCGTGCGTCCGTGTGTGTGTGTGTGTGTCTGTCTGTCTGTGTGTGTCCGTGCGTCCGTGTGTGTATAGAACGAGAGTCTTTATCCGCACGCAAATGGGTCATTTGAATCGATCCGGGTCTTTTTGTTATGGATTGCTTTGCTTTGTTTTTCTTTGATTGCCGCTAATGTGAGCTACTGGTTGATGTTCGATGCATCATATTTTTTTCTTTTCTTTTTTTCTTTTCACTGGCCCTCCTCTTTTTTTTCTTCTTTTTTTTTCTTCTTCTTTTTTTGGGTGTGTGTGAATTAGGGTCTTCCCTTGCATCAGTTTAGATCAAGCAGATCAACTTCTTCAGCACGATGTTTTTCATCCTACAGTGTATTTTAAGCTTTGTATCTGTTGTTTTTATGGTGGTTTTTTTTGGGGGGGGGGGTGGCTTTGGTTTGGAAGGGGAAGGGGGTTGAGGGGGGGTTGTTGTTAAAGTTTGTCATTTTCGCATCAAACTTTAAACTTTTTAAACATTTGTTACTGCTTCAAGAATTTACTCATCAACATTGTTGTGATGATTTCTCTTCTCCAGCCACAAGATTAACTGATTGATTGATGGATTGATTATTTGATTGATTGGTTAATGTATTGATGATTGAATTGGTTGATTATTTGATTGATTGCTAGATTGATTTATGAAATATTCTTAACTTAATTGATTGATTATTTGATTGAGCTATTCTCTTTTTATTAACTATTTCAGTTATTGTATTATCTATTGGGAAATCATAAATTATTTAAAACTTTTACAGCTTACCATGAAGCAGAGGGACAAAGAAACAAGCTGCTTTTTTTCTCTTATTCGTTAATTACTCTCAGGGAGTGCTAACAATAGAAATTTAGCAACGGAACAATTTCAAGCACATTGATTTACAGATTGCCAGCCATGTTTTTGAAATGCCGTTAAACAGAGAGAAACCAACCCAGCTGAACGTGTCCCCAGAGGTATCCCAGAGAAAATGTGTCTAATGGCTGTCCTTATAATTGAGCATTCAAGATGTCCTTGCAAAGTGTTTTTACCGAAATTCAGTGCCAAAGCTTCGTGCAGCGAGATTCGCGAAGTCAACTTCGCCCTAATAAGGCCAACAAAAAAAATAGTCTGTTTACGGTAACCCGACCGACCCTATTTTTTTCGCGCGACCCTAGACTTTTTTGGGGCATTTGGGGGGAGAAAAAAAAGAAAAAAAAATGTTGGGGTTTTTTTGCAAAATAACGTAAAAATATGGTTTTTTGGAAAGAAAAAAAAATAAAAAAATCCCGACCTACCGACCCTATTTTTTGGGCCTATGTTACCGTAAACAGACCTTTTTTTTTTTGTGCCTAATATCAGGCTTTAGGGTTAACTGATGTTTTCTACGATTAAAGTATTCGCGGGGAATTTGGACTGGTTCTGGCCTGACAGTTTATCAGGATTGTCTTACAATGTCATTTTCTGACGAACCAGGCGATGTTTGATGATGAGGCTTGCTATAGTTCATCTAAATGCTTGTTATTTTCTCAAGTACCAGGAAATTGGTTTCGCATAACGTCCACTCTTGTCGTCCATTTATTCAGGGCGCTTTTGTCCCTTTGTTTCTTATATGTTTGATGTGCTATCTTGTAGTATTGATAGCAACTTGAAGAGTATTGCACTGCTTACCTGTCCAAGCCCGCATTAACTGCACACTTTGTTCTCTCTGTCACAGTTTTAATACGGGTGTATAGTTTTCACTCTGTCTGTCTGTCTGCCTGTCTGTCTGTCTGTCTGTCTGTCTGTCTGTCTGTCTGTCTGTCTATCTGTCTATCTGTCTGTCTGTCAAACTTAGATTAGATCTCTGAAACTGAAGTTTAGTGTGTAGCTTGGAATTGGGGTACATACGGTCCTTGCGAAAAAAAAGATTCCTACCTGTAGTAAAAGAGGAAATATGAGCTTAATACTTGTTACTTGTACTGATAATGTTGTTGTTTTTCTTTCAGGGTGGACATCACCAGAAAGTCAAAGAACAAAAAAAAACAATACCAACAGCTGGCGAGGACCACAATCAGCATACTGGAAAGAGCAACGTCACAGTGTTCATTATTAGCAGCACGTGAAACCCAAAGGCTTACTGATTGGATTCAAGTGCAACCTGAAGGCTTACTGACTTCAATCAGTGAAACAGACCACACTTCTAACTGAGGCAGATACTAAGAGAGAACAGGGAATAACTATTGCTCACCGTGCAAGATCACTGATTTCAAGTCAATACAGCACAGCGAAGACAATTGGCAAGCGACTTCGTTCTTAATGAAAGTAAAACATGACATTTCTAAGCAACAGAATTGATGACATAGGGATCGTCACTGCAAACTACAAACGCAACTAGAACCAAAGTTTGATACCATTAAGCAAAAACGTTGATGACATATATATGTGAAAAGTTAACTGAAAACGACACCCACAAAAGTACCAAAAAAAATTAAGTAGACCTAAATATTAACAGCATTAAGCCGAAACAAATGATAAGATGAAGGCCGTCAGCTGCAAACAACACCAAAGAAATCTTTATGCCTAATCCGGGATCTGACAAATAAATAAAATCTGGACTATATATCAGTGACTCGCTTCAAGACGGACCTTTCGCCAGGAAAGAGGCATTTGACCTTTGAAAATAAAGACGTGAAGCAGCAAGGTAAAGTGTGTTAAGTAACATAAAGCCAAAGCTCGTAGCACAATAAAGCCAAAGCTCCTAGCGGAATAAAAACCAAAGATCCTAGCGGAATAAAGCCAAAGCTCCTAGCGGAATAAAGCCAAAGCTCCTAGCGGAATAAAACCAAAGCTCCTAGCGGAATAAAACCAAAGCTCCTAGCGGAATAAAGCCAAAGATCCTAGCGGAATAAAACCAAAGCTCCTAGCGGAATAAAGCCAAAGATCCTAGCGGAATAAAGCCAAAGATCCTCGTGGAATAAAGCCAAAGATTCTAGCGGAATAAAGCCAAAGCTCCTCGTGGAATAAAGCCAAAGCTCCTAGTAGAATAAAGCCAAAGCTCCTAGAGGAATAAAGCCAAAGCTCCTAGCATATAAAGCCAAAGCTCCACACGGAATGAAGCCTAAGCTCCACACGGAATAAAGCCAAAGCTCCTCGTGGAATAAAGCCAAAGCTCCTAGCGGAATAAAGCCAAAGCTCCTAGTAGATAAAGCCAAAGCTCCTAGCAGATAAAGCCAAAGCTCCACACGGAATAAAGCCAAAACTCTACGCGGACCAAAGCTCAAACTTCTGAATAAAGTCAAAACTCTACGCGGACCAAAGCTCAAACTTCTGAATAAAGTCAAAACTCTACGCGGACCAAAGCTCAAACTTCTGAATAAAGCCAAAACTCTACGCGGACCAAAGCTCAAACTTCTGAATAAAGCCAAAACTCTACGCGGACCAAAGCTCAAACTTCTGAATAAAGCCAAAACTCTACGCGGACCAAAGCTCAAACTTCTGAATAAAGTCAAAACTCTACGCGGACCAAAGCTCAAACTTCTGAATAAAGCCAAAACTCTACGCGGACCAAAGCTCAAACTTCTGAATAAAGCCAAAACTCTACGCGGACCAAAGCTCAAACTTCTGAAAAAAAGTCAAAACTCTACGCGGACCAAAGCTCAAACTTCTGAATAAAGTCAAAACTCTACGCGGACCAAAGCTCAAACTTCTGAATTAAGCCAAAACTCTACGCGGACCAAAGCTCAAACTTCTGAATAAAGCCAAAACTCTACGCGAACCAAAGCTCAAACTTCTGAATAAAGTCAAAACTCTACGCGGACCAAAGCTCAAACTTCTGAATTAAGCCAAAACTCTACGCGGACCAAAGCTCAAACTTCTGAATAAAGCCAAAACTCTACGCGGACCAAAGCTCAAACTTCTGAATAAAGTCAAAACTCTACGCGGACCAAAGCTCAAACTTCTGAATAAATCCAAAACTCTACGTGGACCAAAGCTCAAACTTCTGAATAAAGCCAAAACTCTACGCGGACCAAAGCTCAAACTTCTGAATAAAGCCAAAACTCTACGCGGACCAAAGCTCAAACTTCTGAATAAAGTCAAAACTCTACGCGGACCAAAGCTCAAACTTCTGAATAAAGTCAAAACTCTACGCGGACCAAAGCTCAAACTTCTGAATAAAGCCAAAACTCTACGCGGACCAAAGCTCAAACTTCTGAATAAAGCCAAAACTCTACGCGGACCAAAGCTCAAACTTCTGAATAAAGCCAAAACTCTACGCGGACCAAAGCTCAAACTTCTGAAAAAAGTCAAAACTCTACGCGGACCAAAGCTCAAACTTCTGAATAAAGTCAAAACTCTACGCGGACCAAAGCTCAAACTTCTGAATAAAGCCAAAACTCTACGCGGACCAAAGCTCAAACTTCTGAATAAAGCCAAAACTCTACGCGGACCAAAGCTCAAACTTCTGAATAAAGTCAAAACTCTACGCGGACCAAAGCTCAAACTTCTGAATTAAGCCAAAACTCTACGCGGACCAAAGCTCAAACTTCTGAATAAAGCCAAAACTCTACGCGGACCAAAGCTCAAACTTCTGAATAAAGCCAAAACTCTACGCGGACCAAAGCTCAAACTTCTGAATTAAGCCAAAACTCTACGCGAACCAAAGCTCAAACTTCTGAATAAAGCCAAAACTCTACGCGGACCAAAGCTCAAACTTCTGAATTAAGCCAAAACTCTACGCGGACCAAAGCTCAAACTTCTGAATAAAGCCAAAACTCTACACTTTGCAAAGCCAATTCTTCACGCGAAATAAAATCGCAACGAAGACTCCCTACCACCAACCTATCCAGACCAAAGACGGGGCACCGTCCAAGACAGTGCCAGTGTTAGTTCAATACTGCCAGACGGGAACACACATTTCACACTTCCACCTGATTCACAACAACTACAGGCTAAAGGCGATAGGTGGTAAAAAAAAAAAAGAAAACTTGACAAACGAGGAATCAAAACAGCAAGTGGAATTAATAACCGAAGGCGGACATTGACAGCTTTAGATCTCGTGGAAATAAAAGCGCTGACAGGCAGATGATTACCAGTAGCGCACGGTACGAGGGCATTGAAGCTATTAGAACAAGCAACACGAAGTCAAAGGGATTAACAGGCTAACACCAAGGGACAAGAGAAAACCAGGTTCAAGCAAAACGCAAACATTCGCAGTTATCAGAACAAACGTTACGAAATTGAAGGAATTAAAACGCTAACAGCAACGGACAAAACCAAACTGTAGGTACGAGCAAAACGCGAACATTTGCAGTTATCAGAACAGGCGTTGCGAAGTCAAAGGGATTGATACGCTAACAGCAAGAGACACAGCAAGTGGAGGTGCAGGTTAATACGCGCTGCACGTGTCATCAATTGTGACAGACACGAAGCCAGTGAAACAAGGACAGTCACAACCAAAGACGAACAGCGAAAAGTGAAGTAAGAACAACTGCGCCGTAAGCAACATATAACCGCATACAACGAAACCATGACGGGTTGCAAGAGAAGACTGACTACCCGAAACCAGAACAGCGCTAAAGCAAGATAAAAGCAACACTTGAGACCGCAACAGTTGCAACCGAAGGCTATTCTGCAACAACTCAAACAAGAACAACGTTGAACAAGAAGAGTTGCAACCCCCGACAGCAGTCTAACCAAAACCGTGGCAACGAAGATTGACCACAACCAGTGAAACAAGAACTACCGCAACTAACGACTAACCAGCAACGGTTTAAACAAAATTGCAACCTCCGACAGCAGTCTAACCAAAACCGTGGCAACGAAGATTGACCACAACCAGTGAAACAAGAACTACCGCAACTAACGACTAACCAGCAACGGTTTAAACAAAATTGCAACCTCCGACAGCAGTCTAACCAAAACCGTTGCAACAAAGAGTGACCACAACCAGTGAAACAAGAACTACCGCAACTAACGACTAACCAGCAACGGTTTAAACAAAATTGCAACCCCCGACAGCAGTCTAACCAAAACCGTGGCAACGAAGATTGACCACAACCAGTGAAACAAGAACTACCGCAACTAACGACTAACCAGCAACGGTTTAAACAAAATTGCAACCTCCGACAGCAGTCTAACCAAAACCGTTGCAACGAAGATTGACCACAACCAGTGAAACAAGAACTACCGCAACTAAAGACTAACCAGCAACAACCCAAACAAGGACGGCTACAACCTCCGACAGCAAAACTTTATTCCAGAATTGTTGCAGCCGCACAGTAACCAGCATAAAATAAAGTAAGAACAGTTGCAACCAAAAACTAACCAGTAACAATTTTTTTTAAAAACCCGATCCAGCAGAATCCCTGCCAAATCAACTTTCACGAAGCCACTAAAAATCTTCCCAACACAAAAAATTCAAACCCCACTCTCTCCAATCCCAGCCCGAAAACCCAAACCCCACACACTCCCAAGTCCGACCCCCGAATCCACTCACCTCCGAGCCCAGCCCACCCCGTACTCCGCGATGCATTTCAACGCTCGATCCTTCCTTCGCGAGTTCGTGTGCGATATCGTCATCTTCCTCTACAAGATCGGCGAGTCTCTCCTCGACGCCACCATCCGCCCCTACACCATCACCGCCGTCTGCAGAGACATCTTCGACGGTGTCAATGACCCTGGCGCCGGCCTTGATCCCTGGGCAGTCCACAAGCGCGCTCTGGACACGGACCACGTGAGCTACGGATCCAGCGGTTATAACAGCAGCGAGACGGTCTGCCTGAGGCTACACGAGCTACCCGAGGTGAGCGTTTTGTATTTAAAGGATAGAATACAGTGGAACCCCCCTTTTAAGACCTCCAAAAATCTGAGAAAATCGGGTCTTAAAAAGGAGGGAACCTTAAAATGGTGGAAAATTTACAGAAACTATTAAGAGAAAATATGAATAAGTTTGGTCTTAAAAAGGAGAGAAGGGGGGGGGGGGGGTCCGTTGTACGTGAATACATGCGGTTGCAAAAGCAGTGAGACGGGGCTGGTGGAGGGTGGAGGCCGCTTCTTTTTGTTTTTAAGTACTACCCGGAACACAGACGCCTGTTTTGATCATGCTTTTGAAGTTTGTTGAAGGTGTTTTTTTTTATTTTCGTAACTTTCCAAGGTTGTGATAAAGAGCGTTTGAAGTTATCAGTGCTTGTGTACCCCTGCTAATCTAATCCCTCGATCCCCCCTCCACCCTCCTACTTTCTTTTTATCACCAAACCTTAGTTATACAATACAATACAATACAATACAATACAATACAATACAATACAATACATTATTTATTTTCTGATTCTGGATTGAAACCAAAAACATTTCTCGGGGTTGTGTGAGGGCGTTTAAACACAATAAATAGCATTATATTCCGTCTCACCACACCCCACAACCTCCTTCTCCTAACTATTTCTTCCACCCCACCCCACCAAAAAAATAAAACAAGTAAAAATCCACACTCGATCAATCGTCTCATACTTGTTCCACTCCTCTCCTCCTCTCACCCAACCAAACAGATCGAAGCGGAAGTGCAGCGTCACGCTGCTGGGGTCCTGGTAGCTCATCGGGTCCTCGTCAACATCCCGGCGGTAGTTCTCGGCCTTTTCTGCGGGGCCTGGAGCGACACCAGGGGGCGTAAGCTGCCCATGATGGCGCCCTCTGTCGGCTCGTGTCTGGCGGTGGTGCTCTACCTTACCAGCATGCAGGCACGTGACATGAAGGTGGCGCTGCTACTGGCAGGGGCGGCAACTCAGGGTATCTTCGGCAAAACGGCGCTGATAGCCATGGCCGTCAATAGGTTGGGTGACTTTGTGGATTTGTTCTGGTTGTTGGTGTTGATGGTGGTGGTGGTGTGTTGATGGTGGTGATGGTGGTGATGGTGGTGGTGGTGTGTTGTTGGTGGTGGTGGTTTGTGTGTGGGGGGGGGGGGGGGGGGGGTGAGCGGGAGGCCGGTGTCGTGATGGTGGTTTTGGTGGTGGTGGTGATGTGTTGGTATGTGGGGAGGGGATTGGCGCCGTGCAAATATGATAAAAACAAGAAATTCCTCCTCGGTAGGAAAAACACCCCCGTCCTTACCATTCTCACTGCCACCAACTGAGAAGGTTATTTCCCTTTGACCATTAATATGTCCCTCTATAAGTCCTTGTAGAATCTTAATCCACCAATAACTCCCTAACCGTGTGTTTGACTGGTCCCAATTTTTGTAAGGACCGTCTCAGGAATGTATAGAACCTGTTCACCAAGTTTGGTGACGATCGGTCCGTTCATTCTTGAGATCTATATGCGAACACAAACACACAAACAAACACATCGACCGAATCCTATACACACCCCTTTTCCGGGGGTGTAATGAGGTGTTATTGCACTGCAGACGCGAAACATGCACACTTTAACCCCCACATCCGTCGCGATATAACCTTGAATGGTTGAAAACGACGTTAAACACCAAAGAAAGAAAGAAAGAAAGAAAGAACCCCCACATCATTGTTTCTTTCTTCGCTTTTTGCGCTTAAAATAAAATTTCATTTTCATTTTTTCTGATGCGTATGGAAAAAAAAAAGTCTACATCTAATCATTATTAGTCACTTTCAGATTCGATAAGTGCCCTTGATGACGTCAAGCCGGCTTTTAGTGAAAGTTGCGGCGGTGTGTAAATTTCGCTTCACACGACTTGTTTCGTGTGTGCTCTAGTATAGTGCAAACAGCAGCTTTTTGTGTTTCTCTTTGTCTCAGTTTAAAGACGCAATCCTTCCCGTTGAA
Source organism: Littorina saxatilis (assembly GCF_037325665.1). Taxonomy (NCBI): domain Eukaryota; kingdom Metazoa; phylum Mollusca; class Gastropoda; order Littorinimorpha; family Littorinidae; genus Littorina; species Littorina saxatilis. The sequence goes on from NC_090253.1 coordinate 8,443,302, forward strand.
ACAGTTCGGCCGACCATATTATGAGATATGTACAGTTTTCTAGGTGTCCACTAAGACAAATACAAAAAATCAACCTCGTGACTGCTTCCTGTGTAGAGCGACAATTTTTTTATGAATTCATTTCGCAGGCTGGTCTTGTAAGAAATCAATTCATGACACAGAAGAGTTACACTCTGCACGGAACGTATCCAGGCTTTTGATGCTTGGTATGTGTTCAAGTTGAGAGATAGTCTTATCGCATGTAGACGCCTAGGCAGATCTGAGGTGATGAGCCGAACTGTATACATTGGAACGACTGTGCCTTGAAGGTCATGCTCTGCCTTGAAGGTCATGCTCTGCCTCGAAGGTCATGCTCTGCCTCAGCACTCCCATGGGTCTGATCAAAATTCTCATTATCTTCTTCTTCTTATTCTTCATCTTCTGCGTTCATGGGCTGAAAATCCCACGTACACTTGTGTTTTTGGGTGGGTTTTACATTTAGTCAAGTTTTGACTAAATGTTTTAACATAGAGGGGGAATCGAGACGAGGGTCGTGGTGTGTGTGTGTGTCTGTGCGTGTGTGTGTGTAGTCGAGCGATTCAGACTAAACTACTGGACCGATCTTTATGAAATTTGACATGAGAGTTCCTGGAAATGATATCCCCGGATGTTTTTTTTAATTTGTTCGATAAATGTCTTTGATGACGTCATATCCGGCTTTTTGTAAAAGTTGAGGCGGCACTGTCACACCCTCATTTTTCAATCAAATTGATTGAAATTTTGGCAAAGCAATCTTCGACAAAGGCCGGACTATGGTATTGCATTTCAGCTTGGTGGCTTAAAAACTAATAAATGAGTTTGGTCATTAAAAATCGGAAACTTGTAATTAAAATTATTTTTTTATTAAACGATCCAAAAATAATTTCATCTTATTCTTCGTCATTTTCTGATTCCAAAAACATATACATATGTTATATTTGGATTACAAACAAGCTCTGAAAATTAAAAATATGAAACTTATGATTAAAATAATTTTTCCGAAATCGATTTTAAAACAATTTCATCTTATTCCTTGTCGGTTTATTTATTTTATTTTATTTATTTATTTGGTGTTTAACGTCGTTTTCAACCGTTCAAGGTTATATCGCGACGGGGAAAGGGGGGAGATGGGATAGAGCCACTTGTTAATTGTTTCTTGTTCACAAAAGCACTAATCAAAAAATTGCTCCAGGGGCTTGCAACGTAGTACAATATATGACCTTACTGGGAGAATGCAAGTTTCCAGTACAAAGGACTTAACATTTCTTACATACTGCTTGACTAAAATCTTTACAAACATTGACTATATTCTATACAAGAAACACTTAACAAGGGTAAAAGGAGAAACAGAATCCGTTAGTCGCCTCTTACGACATGCTGGGGAGCATCGGGTAAATTCTTCCCCCTAACCCGCGGGGGGATCCTTGTCGGTCCCTGATTCCAAAAACATATAGATATGATATGTTTGGATTAAAAACAAACTCAGTAAGCTAAAAAGAATAGACATACAGAAAAGCGTGTTATCCTGCTCAGCGCGACCACTACCGCACTATTCCTGGCTTGTCGGTTTCACTGCCTTTGCCACGAGCGGTGGACTGACGAAACTACGAGTGTGCGGTCTTGGTGAAAAAAGCAGTGCGTTCAGTTTCATTCTGTGAGTTCGACAGCTTGACTAAATGTTGTTATTTCGCCTTACGCGACTTGTTTTTTTTGCATGAGTGGATTTTTACGTGTACGACCGGTTTTTACTCGCCATTTAGGCAGCCAAGGGGTGTGGGGGGGGTAGGGGGCGGGGGGAAGTCTGGTAACAAAATTGATGACAAATCTGATTTTTTTTATGAAGTGTGGAGAAGGATCGATTGGCTGATGGTTATTTGTGGTGGGTGGGACGATAGTTGTATAGATTGATGAGTAGATAACAGAATAAAACTGATGGAGAGACAGGCGGGAAGGGTGGATAATTTATGGATGGATGGATGGATGAGTGAGTGAGTAGATACAGGAATAAAACTGATGGAGAGACAGGCGGGTAGGGTGGATAATTTATGGATGGATAGATGGATGGAGTGAGTGAGTAGATACAGGAATAAAACGGATGGAGAGAGGCGGGTAGTGTAAATGGATGGATGGATGGATGAATGAGTGAGTAGGAATGGAATGCGTGCAAATGTGTTGTAATGTGACAGGTGTTTCCCTCATCTATTCCACAGGCTTGACAAACGATACTTACTCTGTAGGCGTGACATTCAATGACAAGCGTGCAAGTGTGCGAGAATACAACTATCTTCGGGGCCGGGTAGCTTAGTTGATGGAGCACTGTACTTGTAATCCTAGTGTAACCGAGTGCCGAAACACTACGATCACCTCGGGAAGCGAAGTGCAATCAAACAGGATTGAAAATGTTAGGGCTAATTTCTTAGCCCTATAAAAACTGTTATGCAAACCCGAAGGTTTCCATGAACATACAGACAATCGAAAACCACCAGACCCCATCACAAACAGAATTCTACAATCCACTGGTGTTGACTTTTAAAGGCCAACAACTCGGGTGCAGAGTCTGCTGTGAAAGGAGCGGTAGCCTCCCCTGTCACACTAGGGTCACGGGTTCGAATCCAGGCCGGGAAGGACACGGGTCAACTTTATGTGCAGACTCAGAGACAGGGTCCATGTCCCACCCCCGTGTCATCACAGTGGCACGTAAAAGACCAATCATTCAGCCATACCTAAACTCGCACTCATCTAGGTAGCGCGACTCTGTTGATGTTAATGTTACACTGAGCGGAAGCGACCCAAACCTCCCAACAATGGGAGGATATATAAAGAAAATAATTTAAATTAATTGAATTAAATTAATTGAATTAAATTAATTGAATTAAATTGATTGAATTAAATTAATTAAATTGAATTAATTGAATCAAATTCGATTACATTAATTGAATGAAATGAAATTATATTTAATTATAGTAAATTAAATTAAATTGAATTAGATTTAATGACATTAAATTAAATTGTATTTTCCACAGCCACGTGTCGGACACGAGCGACACGGACGACCGGACACGACGCCTGGGTCGTCTGCTGGCTAGCAACTTCCTTGGCATGTTCCTGGGGTCACTGCTGGCTGGCCTGCTGCAAGACCTGTCCGGTCTGCTAACAACACTCACAGTGGTCAGTGCATGTCACGCCGTCTGCGTGCTCACAATCCTAGTCGGGGTCACCGAGACGGTTGGCCAAGACGCCGACGAAGATGACGTCAGCTTCGTGGCGAACAAGACCGGGGTCAAGGGCGCGATCACCAGCATCAAGGAGGAGGACGAAGAGGGGGAGGAGGAGGAGGGGGAAGGAGGAGGGGGGAGGAAGAAGAGGCACGCGCTGTTCAGCTGGGCGGGGCTGAGAGACTCTCTGATGGCGGTGGGGAAGAAGAGGGAGGGGAACAAGAGGAGTGTCATCGTCATCTCGCTCGTCGCCCTCACGGCCAACGCCTGTCTCAAGGTCAGTGTCACACAGTAAGGCTGGATCTAGGGAGGGGGGGGGGCGGATTCCAGATGCCCAACTCACCTCCCCCCCCCCCAAATTTGCCTTTTCTATCACAAATAAATACATATAGTTCCCCTTTCCATAGCGACCACCTCACTATAACGACCACTTTTGGTCGGTCCTATGTGTGATCATTGCAGACAGGTCGGACTGTAGTTTACATTTCCATAACGACCGGTTTGGGTCGGGCCCTTGGGTGGTTGTTGTAGCCAAGTTCGACTAGTTCACCTTTCCATACCGACCACCTGCCTATAACGACCACTTCTGGTCGTTCCCTTGGGTGGTGGCTATTGACAGGTTTGACTAATGTTGTGCATATCAAATCTTGTTAAATGTGCGTCTTAAATCGTTAACAGGCAGGTAGATGCATCAAATGAAATTTTGCCATTTGAATGTGCTCATTTTAATGGACAATACAGTGTTGTTATTGTTATTGTTATTGCTATTACTATTGTTATTTTGCTATTACTATTACTATTCTTATTGCTATTCTTATTGCTATTCTTATTGCTATTCTTATTGCTATTGTAATGATGGTGTGCTATCCCCTGCAGGTGGGCGACCAAGACATCACGGTGCTGTTCGTGCAGCAGCCCCCCCTGTCCTGGCCCCCCTCCCGCTACGGATACCTGGTGGCTGCAGACTACGGCACCATGGGCCTCACCCTCCTCTTCCTCCTCCCCCTCCTCTCAGACACACTGCGCGTGTCAGACATCACCATCGTCCTCCTGGCCATCGCCTTCAAGCTGGTGCGAGGCCTCTGGGCCGGCTTCTGCACGGAGACGTGGATGATGTTCGCATCGGTCGTGTCCGGGGCTCTGGGCGGTCTGATCAACCCTGGTCTTCGTTCTGTGCTCAGCAAGACTGGCAACTCTGGGGAGGTGAGTTGGTGTGGGGGGGGGGGGGGGCTAGGGGAGGGGGGGAGAGAGACGTGGATGATGTTCGCCTCAGTCCTGCCCGGGGCTCTGGGAGGTCTGATCAACCCCGGTCTGAGTTCTGTGCTCAGCAAGACTGGCAACTCTGGGGAGATGAGTTGGTGAGGGGGGGGGGAGAGGGGGGAGGAGGGAGTGAGAGAGAAAAAAACAGTGAAAGAGAGGGAGAGACAGAGACACCGAGAGAGATTGGGGGTGAGAGGGGAGGGAGAGAGACGTGGATGATGTTTGCCTCGGTCGTGTCCGGGGCTCTGGGCGGGCTGATCAACCCTGCCAGGTGGGCAAGCTGTTCTCCATGAAATGACGATATTAGCTACGAAAACAAAATGACACCTGTGTGTTTCTGTCTGCCAGGTGGGCAAGCTGTTCTCCATGAAGGGTGGGCAAGCTGTTCTCCATGAAATGACGATATTAGCTATGAAAACAAAATGACACCTGTGTGTTTCTGTCTGCCAGGTGGGCAAGCTGTTCTCCATGAAGTGACGATATTAGGTATGAAAACAAAATGACACCTGTGTTTCTGTCTGCCAGGTGGGCAAGCTGTTCTCAATGCAGTCCTCCCTGGAGACGCTGTCCAAGCTGGTCGGCTCCAGTGTCTTCACCGGCATCTACGCCGTCACCGTGAACGCGTTTCCTGCCGCCGCCTATCTGTCGGAGGCCGCCTGCTACCTCGCCGTCCTCGTCTTGGTTCTGTGGTTAGGACAGCTGGTCAGGGAGGACGGAGCCTTCGGACTCTTGCTGACCTTCGCCAGGCCTTACAACGCGCTGACCAGGACCGGGGAAGCCACCAAGCCGTTGCCCTGTACACGTTCGGAGGAGGAGGAAGAAGGGGAGGGTGGGAAACGAGAGACGAAAACTCAAGACCTGTTTCCTCTAGGCGCCTCCACGCCTTAGGGAGGTTTAGGTTCAAAGATTTTGGCCGCGGATGATGCAGACGAAGATATGTTGACCGCTACCCTGTAAAAATTCCGAGGAGGAGGAGGAACGGGGAGAGGGGAAAAGCCAGACAAAGTCACAAGACGTGTTTTTTCTAGGCGCTTCCGCATCTTAGGTGGGATAAGTTTCAAAGAACAGAGTCACCGAGAATACAGATGTAAGGACGACGATGTAAAGACCAAAGATTAGCATCTACGCCTTAGGCTAGGGAGGTTTAGGTTCAAAGGGGCTCCACGGGGCCGTAGAGCTTGTCCCTCACCGGTGTGTCAACAGGCCACAATTCTGCTTTCAGGTTCTGGTGGATTGGACAGTGCTGCAGGAAACGTACCACTGCCATCATTGGTGCACACCACTGGCACGCAGAAGATTCTCCAATGCGGAATTCTGTGAACATGTGGTGTCTGAGGCGACAGTGTTCTCAGTCTCGCTATGGTCACTTGGTCTGCTCAGGGGAGGTGGTAGATGCTGTTTCTGCTCTTGTAGTGGGTGTGCTGTTGGATCCAGTCTCTTCTGTCAAAAGGAATTTAAGACAGAGAGCACCTGAAACAGGGTCTGTTATTCGATGTCTGGATTAATGATGATAGTAAATATACTTAGACGTGTCGGCATACATGTCTTGTCATTGTTACGATAATGTATTACTTTGGCGTGGATTAATCGTCTAGTTTTTTGGTCATTAGATAATTATCCATCATGAATTTGTCCTGTCTGTTCCTCTCCCTGCTCATACGATTTTTGGTCATTTTTCTGTGTTTCGGAGAACGTCCTGCATTGTTTAGGGAACATTGTTTTCTCGGTTTCTGTCCTTATATATTTAACCGAGCATTCCATCTCTGATTTTCATTACTGCCACGTACGAATTTATTTTCATTGATCAGTTTTGTTCTTTTCTGCTTATGGATGTATTGTCTATTTTAAACCAAAAAAGTTCTTTACATATTGCGAAAGCAATCATTATTCCTGTTGTATGTAATTTGTGTGTGTTATTTATTGAAATGGGAGATTTAATTTGTTGCGTAGTTTAGTATTTGTTGCTACTGGGCATACACTTTGTTGCATTTTTGCAATGTTGTTGTTGTTTTCATTGAAAGTGGTATAGCATACACTATCTTTGGTCTTAAATGTGTTTGTGATAAAAATATGTCCCCTTGTTACTTTGTTGTAATGGTGGGTAAAACAGGGATGGCATTACATTCTTTCCCGTGTGATTTGTCATGGTTACCGACACAAACAAACAGGGAAACCAAAAATGCTAATAACTCCCATGTGTTCCGCGAATTACTTCATATTTGATGTACATTAGCTTTAGATGTGGGATGATAATTGTACTTGCCCACTACACGATGGCCTCAGGAGCCAGATCTGGGCGGAGGCGACCACGGTGCAAGGGAAGCTCTATGGCAGTCTGGACGACCTACAGCGCACGGCAACATTTGCGCGGAGAACCGGCGTTTCCATCTGAGTGATCAACAAGAAGAAAAAGAAGAAGGATGATAATTGTGCAAAGTTTCAAGTATGCCGGTCAAGTGGTAGTGTCTTTTACGCTTTTTAACGAATATTTTTCAAATTCGGAGAATGTCTCAAAAATAGGAGGTTTGACAATAACCAGTGGCCACACTTCTTATCCGACTTGAACCCTCCACACTTTCTGTAATTGCTGTTTCAAATCAGCTATTGTCTGAGGATGGGTTTTGTATGCAAGGCCATTCAGAAAAAACACAAAGGAAAATTGTGAGGGCTTCTTTTTCTTCTTCTTCTTGGATTGGATTGGATTGGATAAGATTTACAGTCCAGTGAGGTTACCCTCATGGAAATTCGGGCTGCTTTCTCCCCGGGGAAAGCGAGCTGCCATACATACGGCGCTACCCATATTTATTTTTTTTTCCTGCATGCGTGTATTCATGTTTCCTGAGACTTAATGCCGTGTGAGATGGAATTTTTTTTTAACTTTATTCCAACTTCCAAGTCCCACGGGTATTTGATGGACATTTTTATCTATGCCTATACAATTTTGCCAATCGTGGGATCTTTAACGTGCACACCCCAATGTAGTGTACACGAAAGGACCTCGGTTTTTCGTCTCATCCGAGAGACTAGCACTTGAACCCACCACCTAGGTTAGGAAAGGGGGGAGAAAATTGCGGCCTGACCCAGGCCTGAACACGCAACCTCTCGCTTCCGAGCGCAAGTGCGTTACCACTCGGCCACCCAGTCTTTTCTTCTTCTTCTTCGTTCATGGGATTAGACTCCCACGTTCACCCATGTTTTTAGCACGAGTGGATTTTTACGTGTATGACCGTTTTTACCCCGCCATTCAGACAGCATACGCCGATTTCGGTGGAGGCATGCTGGGTATTTTCGTGTTTCTATAACCCACCGAACTCTGACATGTATTACAGGATCTTTTCCGTGCGCACTTGGTCTTGTGCTTGCGTGTACACACGAAGGCGGTTAAGTCACTAACAAGTCTGCATATAAGTTGACCTGGGAGATCAGAAAAATCAGCGACCGGTATTCGAACTCACGACCTCCCGATTAGGAGGCCGACGTCTTACCACCACGCCACTGCGCCCGTGAGGGCTTAAATCCTGTTAATGTGGTTAACACTTAAAGCCAAACCTCGTACTTTAAAGTCAATTCCAGAATTTGGACTACATTTTTGAAAGACCATAAGAGTCAGACCATTTAATGTATGAACTTGAAACTTTCTGAACTCATCATCCAATATTGCAAACCAAAGTACACAAAATATGAGGCACTTCGCTAAACTAATTGAGGAGTTATTAGCATTTTATACTGTATCTGTCCAGGCTTAAAGAGTTGCCCGATATTGCATGGAACTACGGCTTTAACTGTTGATGTTATGTTCCGACAATCAGGTATACCCCTAGTTGTGATCAATGCTTCTGACCCATAATTAAGACTGAATGGATTTGCTCAAAGTATGGACAGGGAGAATTCCAATACGTATGTGGAACTGAGTGTGTATAGGGACTGACTGTTTGCGTGGTGTGTTGTGACAAAGATATGGCTATGACATCTGGGTTTCACTGCTGTTGATGACCGCTACTGCATATTGATTTGATGTTTGAGTTTCTTCCGCGCTGTGTTAATGAATGCCAAAAGTATTGCATTTGACATCCTTTTATCAGTTGTTTTTCTCTGCTGTTAGTTATATTGATTTATAGGATACAAAGTGATACGATAATGTGGTTAAAATGTGATATAATTTTTATAACAGGCAATGCATTGCTTCTATTTTTAGGCTTGTTTTAGTAAGTGTGTGGGTACAGTGTTTGCGTGTGGCGATATGATGTGAGTATGCGATGTGAATGTTGCTACATGCATGGTTGATTGATTGATTGGTTGATTGATTTTGCAGACACACAGTCAAGCGTGTAATTTCTCTTTTAGAGATGAATAAAGATTATTGTATTGTATTGTATTGTATTATGTTTGCGGGTTTTTTTCCGCGTCGTGTTATTGAGAGTGTTAATGAATGTCCAGGGTTTCTGAATGTCGGTTACGTCGTTGGCTTTCAGGGTAATTAGGAGCGGGTCAAAGTCGGTCAATATATTGATCCTCCCGTTGCTTTTTGCTTCTTGACAGCTTCTCTAAAAGTTAAGAGAGACAGACAGACAGACAGACAGAGGTAAAGAAGGAATCTGGATATGCGTCTGCCTATCCGCGTGTGCGTTCAGTTTGTCTGTCGGTCTGTCCGTGTGTTTGTCCATGAGTCTGCGTCATGACCTTTCGGTTGGTCATTTTCTGGTGCGCGCATGGTTGGTTGTTACAGGGTGGTCACGGTTGTGCTTTTGTCAAATCCACCCAGCGTACCCGACACAGTCTGTGAGTTTTGTGTATCGACCACGGCAAAGTGAATTTCGATTGCGTTAAGTGGCTGACTCGGGTAATGCTAGGTGGTGGTTGTGTGTGTGTGTGTACTGGAGCTTGGTGTTTCTATAAGGGGTGATTGTGTGTTTCTCTCTAAATGTGTGTGCGTGTGGGAGGCGGGGGGGGGAGGGTAGAAGGTGTGTAGAGAGAAAAGGAGAGGGACGGAGTATATGTTAATATAGACTCTGACATATTTTATTTCCTGCAGAACCTTTTCGGCCACATTACTCAACACACTGCTTTTTCTCTGTGTATTGGTGGTTATTTTTCTGATAATGTTCCGCTTTGTCTTCTTTCGCAAATTAGAAAGAAAAACGTTCACAAATCATCTGAAATCAAAAAGTAACATGTTTTATTTCGCTATTACGGTGCCAATGAATGATTTGTCAGAGATGTACGTATATAAACACGTCATACCTAAGACTTTAGAATTGGCAATCTTGTGGCTGCTCCGCCTGGCGTCTGGCATTATGGGGTTAGTGCTAGGACTGGTTGGTCCGGTGTCATAATAATGTGACTGGGTGAGACACGAAGCCTGTGCTGCGACTTCTGTCTTGTGTGTGGCGCACGTTAAATGTCAAAGCAGCACCGCCCTGATATGGCCCTTCGTGGTCGGCTGGGCGTTAAGCAAACAAACAAACATAAACACGTACATACATGTATATATAGATCATTTAAACTCTTACCTCTGCTTTGTGTCTTTCTTGTGAACTTGAAATTCCCATGCTTACCTTTCCCGTTGATTGATGATTTCAATTTGAAAAAAAAGCTTTATCACCGGATAAAATTCTGTACTTGGATAATAAAGACAAATTGTACCACAAAGTGTGTCTTCTTGTTTAATCAGTTTTCTATTTCTGCGTTTTTTTTTTCTTTCTGCCTTTTTTTGTTTCCTGACCATGGCATAATATTGTTTCAGTAAGAGTGCTGATGATGATACATAATGAAGATGTTGTTGTTGTTGTTGTTGTTGTTGTTTTTTTTCTTCTTTTTTTTACGATGGTGTCGTTGATAAATCTGCTTGCAAACACACACACACACACACAAACACACGCACACACACACACACACACACACACACACACACACATGCTCTCTCACACACGCTCACACACACACATACTCACACGCTCACGCACGCACACCCACACACACACACAGCCTTAGCTTGCACACATCACGAGAGGGAAGAAGAAAAAAGGTGGACTGGAATGGGGATCTGGGAAATGGCTCTCTCCGGCAGATGAGGCTCTGCAAAGGATCACAGGAGCTGTGCCAATGCCAGACGTCAAACCTGGCTGCCGCTGACAGCCGCGGTGAATAGACGGAGAACCGGCTGCTAGCCAAGGACATGAAAAGAAACTTGCCCCGAGACTGAGGGTGTCTTCGGGCCAAATCCTAATTCTCAGGCAGGTTTTTGATCGTTGACGGGTATTTAATTGAAGTGACTGAGCTCCCGCTATCCGGGCGGAGTTCTCTGCCCCTGTTTTATCGCTAAATTATTCCCAAAATCTTGTTCCAATGTGACATTTTCAGATATTGTTATTCATGAACCAATGAACGTGTCAAAAAAGCTGACGAAGCAATGAAAGAAATGAAAGAAGATTTACTTCCGGTTTGTGAAACTGTTGCAGCATATGTCACGAAATATAAGGTTAAAGCCTCACTCCGCCTCAGATGAGGTTTACAGAACGATGGAATCTTCCTCGAAATAAGCAATTCTAACCTTATGGAACACACTTGCACTAGCCTTTAACAGCATTAAATGACACAGTTCGTTTGAATGGCTATTTAGCATGCGTAAACCACACACCAGTTCTCGTGGTTTATTCAACCCCCGAGCGATCGTGGACTAGTGTGACCCACTTTCCCTTTTTCACATACGTCAGTTTGTGGTTTCAATGCGACTCGCTGTATCTGCAATAGCACGTTATTGTGTACCTCTGAATCTAAAATGCCACAAACGACTGCGTGTGACACGAACCGGCTGAGCGGTGGCGGTTGGCCGTTCAAAGAAATTGGCGCTATGCAGAAATTTCGTCTGCTTGGCAAACACGACCTTGCATGACCTGCTTCCGGGCTCCCTTTTTTCTAACTGTCAAAACTTCGAATTGTACTGATCTTGTCTTGATGAAAAAAGAATCATTTTATGATTTAAGAATGTTTGTCTCACATGCTGTCAATTTGTTATCTAGATTTTTAAAGTTAGTTCTAGCGCTAAAACGAGGCTTCCGATTTGTTTTATAGTACATCCTTTTCTAACTGCACGAAATAAATTGTTTGAAGATGTCTCACTCTCAACGCAGCCTGGATGCTCCCGAGCGGTAAGCGTTCAGATGGAAGTATGTTTGTACTGTCTGTAAAAGCTCGGGAGGCTCATGAGGGATCAGAAACAGATGGTCTGTGTTGCGACTTCTGTCTTGTGTGTGGCGCACGTTATATGTCAAAGCAGCACCGCCCTGATATGGCCCTTCGTGGTCGGCTGGGCGTTAAGCAAAACAAACAAACAAGTTCCGGTTTAACTCGAGCAGACGGTCTTTCATACAATCGAAGACGTGCAATTCTACTTGCCAACTGTAAAGATGATGAATTACCCTAAGCTGCTTACTTTCCGACGAAACAAGACACAGATATACAATGTATGCCCTTGCCGGTGGCACGATTTCATCTTTCGCCTGTGTACATATTTCCCCCTCGACATATACTCAAGACTGAAATGTTGTTTCCTGGTAAAATTAAGAAGTAAAATTATTTATAGACGAAAAGCATGTCAGTTTCTTGCATGTGAAGAAAATTGGTGGTAAATTTTTTTTATAGATTTCACCCCAATTCAAAATCGAATTCTTCGAAAACGTGTACCGAGTGGTTACGTCCCTTGAGTAAGAAGGGAAACGTTTTAGGATGAATCAAATTTCTAAGTTAAATAAAACAAATTGGTTGGACAAATTTGGCCCCATGAATGTAAGGTACACAAGGACGCCAATCAGTACTATCGAAGGGTGTTTTTTTGTTCAGTGTAGAGTTTATACTAGATCAACGAGGCCGAGAAGCGAAATATCAACACAGCGAAAGATGAAAACGTCACACCGGTATACAACAAAATCAGTCATAAATGATAAACAGAATACTGCATGGCTTCTTTTGTGATACCAGGTTTCAATTGTTGTTCTGTCAAATATTGGAAATTTCGCTGTCGCTCGCACTTTTCAATATTGTTTTAAAAAATACTTACGAAAACCTGGCATCACACAGGAAGCCATTAAGCATTCTCTCTGTCCTGTCCCTCCCCAGTTCAAAGCTCTCTGCTCAAACAAGATTCCCCCGCTCCTAAGCAGGGATCAGAGAGGCGGAGACGTATCCTCGCGACCGCTGAGGCATAGAGAAAAGCGACGGAATGAGATCCTGTGCGTAGTCAAAGAACTCATTCCGTTCTGGAAGCATGCAATTTGGAAGCTGTCTTGTCATCCTGCAATCTTGTCAAAGTCTTGAAACCTCTCCCGTCAGCTGTGAGACGACATAGACATGAGACATCCTCTTACGCAGTTTAGCGATTGGTGGTCGGTTTATGACTGTCCTTGTGAGCGTCTTTTACGGAGTGCCCAGCAAACAATTTTACGTTGTATTCACGTTATATTCACGTTGAGTTACGTTGGGTTTACGTTGCGTTTCAACGTTTTTTTACGTAGATTTGTATGGACGAAATCACGTGGGAATAACGTTGAAAAACAACGTTGCATTTTACGTGACACCAACGTGAATGCAACGTGAATTATTGGTGGAGGTGGATTGTTCGTAAAAACATTACGTGAATTTTACGTTGTCACAACGTGAATTTTTGGTTGTGGTTGTGGTTTGGTTGAAATTGCGTTGCATTTTTACGTAATGTCCACGTGAATGGAACGTACATTTTAGGTCAAAATTTAGCTCAAAAATTACGTGAATTCTACGTTGACACAACGTAAAAGTTGTGTTTTGGTGCATTTTTCCTGATAAAATTGACGTGAATTACACGTCGACACAACGTGAATTTTTGGTTGTGGTTGTGGTTTGGTTTGATTTCGACGTGAATGCAACGTTGAGAGTGAATGTAGGTTTTGGTAAATGTATCCACGCACACACACCAACTTTCACACTCAGTCACAGATCATAAGGACTATTACATGTAACACCATAAACTCAAGATACGATCAACAATTTTATTTCATAACAAAAACATGCATATTATGTTGCGGAGAAATTAAAAATGCACGCAGCTTAGCAGGGCAACAGCACAGCATATTCAATCGATTTCATTCTTTGTCCTGGTGGTCCTCTTCTCCCAGGCAGTCCTCGATGCGCCTCTTTGATGCTGGTCGCTAAACAAAGCAAAGACAGCACATTGATATTAGTGACACCAGAGCCTCCATATATAATGTCTGGAGTAGAAATACACATCTTTTCAACTTAGGTCACTTTTTAGTAACTTTCCACTGCCTACTATGTCTCTGGCCTACTGCCAACTGAGTGTTGACACTACATGTATTTCTTTTTAATATATGAAATAAAGCTCCTCCGAAAACGGCGTATGGCTGCCTAAATGGCGGGGTAAAAAAACGGTCATACACGTAAAATTCCACTCGTGCAAAAAAACACGAGTGTACGTGGGAGTTTCAGCCCACGAACGCAGAAGAAGAAGAAGAAATAAAGCATTGCCATTATGTCCCTTCTTCGAGCCTTGTTGTGTCAGATTTAGGCCGCAAGCCAAGACAACAAAAGACTGTGTGCCAGTGTGTATTCCTTACATAAGAAATGAAGTATTTCAAACGAAAATTGATCGTTTCAGAACAGTTTGAGGGTATTTTATTTGTATTTGCATCATTAAGACATTTGACCTGGAAGTGAAACTGTCTTTAATCTGTGTACAAGAATTAAATGTTTGTAATTGTCCAAACACAAATAACATCCGTTACTGCTATATATATATATATATATACGAATCACACACACACACACACACACTCACACACAAACTCACACTAGCGCGTCACCTTATTCCCACTACTATGAGTTATACACAACTACAATAAGCGATAAACGTTTCATATGCTGATCAGGATGCAATGAACTTTGACACGCTCCAATTAAAGCCCATTATAGGGGCCGGTGTCCGTCTCTCTCCTTGAAGATAAAAGGGCTCACAGCCTTTTCAACATTGTTATCAAAATCAAAGTCTTTCGGTAACCTGGAAAGCTCCTCGGAGCTAGTACTGTCTCAATTATCCACCGATCGCCGTAGGTCGAAGTTGAAGACTATCAAATGTATGCATGTTGTAGAGGTGGGAGGTGCACAGAAAATGGAAGCAATCATTACAATCAAACTTTGTTTGTTAAATACACTACACCTTGTCATCGGAAACTAAAAGTTATTTGGTTTTGGCCTTTTTTTCACAGATTATACATTGTAAATGAAAAAAAGCAAAATGAAGCAATACCAAATAAAAACAAAATGTTCAGAAACATACATGATACATGGGTAGTATCAAAACGGTTGGTTGGTTGGTTAACCTAAGCTTAACGTCCTCACAGAAACTAGTGCCAATTAGGGACATGAAGTGGTTATATGCTGGGACAAAACGGTTGGGAAAAAGGAGAACTTTAAAGTTGCCATCAAGCAAGAGAGGGATGGGTGGTTTCAACTTGCAAGGGTAATAAGAAAGCAGTGAGAGAGACAATTAAGGGCGACATGTGCGATCAAGTTGAATTTGAAAGTCCAGCACCTATAATTACAAGTTTTCCACGTTATATTTCCAGTGTTATCCATGCCAAGAAGGTTCCTTTTTTTCCAACCTTCATCTGTCCGACACGTGCGATCTCACTTTTTCAGTGAGTTATTTTTTCCCTTTAACATCTGGTTGCCAGACTTCCGTCAACCTCTTGTCAAATTTCACACTGTGATTCTCACGTATCTGATCGCTTCTTTAAGAGCACTTGACAGTGTCCAGTCAATCACTTCTTTCAGACGGGTCATAAAATTGCAAAGGCTCCTAAATGCCCCGCTCCTGTACAAACTGTGGGGGGAGGATCTATGGGGGGGGGGGGGGGGGGGGAGCTCTTAGATTGAGAGGAGACGGAATGCATGGAACGGAATTTTTATGAATCGTTTTGTAGTTTTTGTGTCTGGGGCATGTAAACAAAACAAAAATGAGCAAAATTCTGAGAGAAAAACGGGAGCTTTATCAAAGCCAATTTGTTTTACAGTTGTTGTGATTATTTAACGACAAGAGGAGACACAATACAATTTGTTATACTTTTGATTTCTAAGAGTTGAAATCAATTACGCAGATATATATTATAAGTCTACAAAGCCATGACGGTGCCAAAATAGCATGATAGCATTTTTGAATATTTCACTAATCAGAGCAGCAGAATTCTAACTTCATTAACAAAATCAATCTAATCAAAGAATTTAGTAAGCACTGAAGGCATCGTGATCATTAAAAAATCTCACAACTTAAGAACATCATACCTCTGCATAAATTACGCTTATGCAGTATGTTTCTTCCGATTAATGCAAACACTTTTTTTTTCGCAGAGCAGGGACCCGGCATTGATACCGTCACCTGAAAATCAGTGGCTGTGTTGTAAGACCTACATTTTGTAATTGACAATGACTTGAAAAGGCACGTGTCCTAAGCATATAGGAAAGGTAATACATGTACACTCAACGGTGTCTTTTGCACACTGCTATCTGACAAATTATTTAGAGCGGTCATCAGAAGCAGGCGACGATAGTCGAGTGATTTATTACCCACGGGGGGTTGAGGCTGCAGACAATTAACTGTGAACTGAGAAGGGGTAAGCGGTGGGGGCGGAGGGGGTTAAAAGGGGGAGGGAGTGGGGTGGCAGACATAAAATAATGAAAACTTGTTACGGTCCGACTTTGGGTTTGGTGTGTGTTGGCTACGCTGATGTCTCAAGTAGACTCACGTTCATAAGGGGATGGGTAAATCAACATGGTCGGCAACTTTATGATCCAGGTCGACAAAAGACAGTCAAGTGTGTAATTAGCCAATCAGTCCGATGACATCAAGGTGTCAAGTTCTGAATTCTTCTCATACCACCGTTCCGACCTCATCTCTCGGACAAAAGTTGGACAACCAAGTTTTGGAAGAAATTTTCAAGGAAGAATGACATCACAGGTTTCTGGAAAGCAAGGATTCGGGACAAAAGAAAGAATAACTGACCCTATAACACACACACACACACACACACACACACACACACACACACACACACATACACAAACACACACACAGGCACGAACTCAAACAAACACACTGGCACACCACATACACACTGACACCACACACACACACCGACACCACACACACACACACACTCACACTCACACACTCACGCACGAACACACACATACAAACTTGCGCGCGCGCGCACTGATAATTTCTAAACAACAACAACAGTAAGCAGTGAACGATGCATATGCTAATCATGAGGCAAGAAATGAATGTGGCAAGTTTGATTCAACTTTGACCCGCTCTAAATCCCACGTTGTACACAGTCTGTCTCCCTGAGGATAAAAGGGCTCACAGTTTCCAAAACTTGTGATCAAAATCAAAGTCTTTCAGTAACCTGGAAAGCTACTTAGAGTGCTGTCTCAATTATCCCCCTATCGCCGTAGGTCGAAGTTGAGGACTATCAAGTGTATAGGGAGGGGTAGGGGGAGGGAGGAAGGGAATTGTTACGACACGACTTTGTCGTGTAAAAGGAAATGATGGGTGGAACGCGGATATCCGTGGGATGTTCAGACATGGAAATTGCTCAAAATAACGATTATCTATTAAACTCATAGCTCAAGGATTTCCATTAAGCATAAGTACTTTTACCCCGCGTTGTACTTGAAGTGTGAAAACGATCGTTCAATAGTCCAATTACATATTTCTGCCCCTTTTCCCGTTTAACCCCCAAATAACAACAACTACAACAAAGACAGCAAGAGCGACGACGACGACAACAAAATGTTGGAACCAAATTGAAATCATTGCAAACAAGACACCAGTAAATGTCGGACACCTACATGGTGGTTTTCAAGTTCCTCATTTTGTTACATGTCCCCATACAACACTTTACCTATTGATTTTGTTATTTGGTTAGTTAATTTGAAATTAATGTTAAAGTTCCTAATTTGTTATCTCAATTTCGCCATAACGCATTTATTAACTCATTCATTTATGAACTTATTTATGTATCATTTCCCTATTCGTCTATTTGTTTATTTTTTTTATTTCAGTTATTTCGGCATGTAGGTATTTCGGTTGTAAGCAATTCAGTTATAATAAAACAAATTCACCCATTATTAGAAAGGAGAAAACAAATTGGAATGTCGGGTGCACATTCCAAGTTGATCCCTTTTTTAACTAAAAATAGCGCGCGTTATTACTAACAATGCTCTTTTTCAAGCTTATAAAATATAAAGCCCACATGTTAAAATACCTTGACAACTACAAAGTGGGAAATTACAACGACGGTCAACAGTCAGAGTTATATATTGCTTGCAAGCCTGTCCGCCCTGTATCCAAGATATCCCCCATGCACTGGCATGGTCCTAAGAGGACACACTTATTACTCAACAGTAAATTCCAGTAAGCCTTTAGTCGGACTCTGTCATTTGTATGTTTGTGAATGTCACAGAAAAAACCCACAACTCCCAAGATCACGGAAGCATGATTAACCATTCAGTCAATTCAAGGGAATGCACGCTGAAAACGTCCGCTTTCATTTCACCTAAGAGGGGGAGGAAGGTGTTTTGTTAATTTTCTATTGCTGGTACTCGCACGTGTCCAAAGTGTGTGGGAAAAAGAACAAGTCGCGTAAGGCGAAATTACTACATTTAGTCAAGCTGTGGAACTCACAGAATGAAACTGAACGCACTGCATTTTTTCCCAATGACCGTAGTCCGCCGCTCGTACAAAGGGCGGTGAAATTAACGACCCTGTTTAGCGCGGAAGTGGTTGCGCTCTGTTGAATAGCACGCTTTTCTGTACCTCTCTTCGTTTTAACTTTCTGAGCGTGTTTTTAATCCAAACATATCATATCTACATGTATATGTTTTTGGAATCAGGAATCGACAGGGAATACGATGAAATTGTTTTTAGATCGATTTCGGAAAATTAATTTTAATCATAATTTTTATATTTTTAATGTTTAGAGCTTGTTTGTAATCCAAATATAACATATGTATATGTTTTTGGAATCAGAAAATGACGAAAAATAAAATGAAATTGTTTTTGGATCGTTTGATAAAAAAATAATTTTAATTACAAGTTTCCGATTTTTAATGACCAAAGTCATTAATTAGTTTTTAAGCCATCAAGCTGAAATGCAATACCAAAGTCCGGCCTTCGTCGAAAATTGCTTTGCCAAAATTTCAATCAATTTGATTGAAAAATAGTGGTTTCGCTGTGCTGCATAGCACGCTTTTCTGTACCTCTCTTCGTTTGGTTTAAACTGTTTTATTCAACGTTTGTGCATTATTTACAAATAAAAAACGCATATAGAGTAAACAACACAAGCATAATGCTTATAGTGGTGTTTAAAGTTTTCTAGAAAAATACATATAAATGGCGGCTATTGTACAGTTTAAATGAAGAGCAAGCAAACATGAAAAGAAAATTGAATGAAAAATGTACATCAAAACAAAAATCCGTTTTAGAATACATATATTATATTTTTCGTTTTAACTTTGTGAGCGTGTTTTTAATCCAAACATATCATATCTATATGTTTTTTTGAATCAGGAACCGACAAGGAATAAGACGAAATTGTTTTTAAATCGATTTCGGAAATTTGATTTTGATAATAATTTTTATATTTTTAATTTTTAGAGCTTGTTTTTAATCCAAATATAACATATTTATATGTTTTTTGAATCAGATAATGACGCAGAATAAGATGGAGTTGTTTTTGGAACGTTTGATAAAAAAAATAATTTTAATTACAAGTTTCCGATTTTTAACGACCAAACTCACTCATTAGTTTTTAAGCCACCAAGCTGAAATGCAATACCGAAGTCCGGCCTTTGTCGAAGATTGCGTGGCCAAAATTTCAATCAATTTGATTGAAAAATGAGGGTGTGACAGTGCCGCCTCAACTTTTACAAAAAGCCGGATATAACGTCATCAAAGGTATTAATTGAAAAAAGGAAAAAAAATCCGGGGATATCATTCCCAGGAACTCTCATGTAAAATTTCATAAAGATCGGTCCAGTAGTTTAGTCTGAATCGCTCTACACACACACACGCACAGACACACACAGACACACACACACACACACACATCACGACCCTCGTCTCGATTTCCCCTCTATGGACATTCTGTGAGTACGACAGCTTGACTAAATGTTGTATTTTCGCCTTACGCGACTTGTTTTTTGCTGTTTGTTTCTCTCTTTTTCTTTATTTTGTCTTATATGTCTGTAATGAACACTTTAAAATGAAGAGGAAAAACACTACCCACGATCCTCTCAACGAAACAGTACATTAAAAAACCTGCGCACGCGCACACACACACAAACACAGGCTTTTCGAGAAAACATTGGCTGCATTTTTTTTTTACTGGTGAGCGTACCCTAAGAAGAAATCCAACATGTGTTGTCCATATGATTTGCCCGTTCGGTTTTCTTTTGTTCTCATACGCGAGATGTCTCAAGAGGACCCATTTTGGCAAAGTTTAGAGGAGGGGGGGGGGGGGGGGGGGGGAGCATGTCCGTAATTTTATTATCCAAGTGAACAAACGATCGACAAAAGCCCGACAAAAGACTGCCAAGTGCCGTAAATGAGTCAGGTAAGATCAAGGTGCGATTTTTGACTTGTACTTCATACCAGTTTTCCTCGCCTCTTCTCTCCTTAACAAAGGTCTAGCAACAAAGTTTGGGGGGTGTAATCTCATAAGGAGTGACATAATATCACATGCGAATATGAGGGAACGAGACAGAAGAATGAATAAAACAGCCGCTATTACGCTATTTGTGTTGTGGCTGGAAGAAAAACAAGTCGCGTAAGGCGAAAATACAATATTTAGTCAAGTAGCTGCCATTTTTCAGCAAGACCGTATACTCGTAGCATCGTCAGTCCACCGCTCATGGCAAAGGCAGTGAAATTGACAAGAAGAGCGGGGTAGTAGTTGCGCTAAGAAGGATAGCACGCTTTTCTGTACCTCTCTTTGTTTTAACTTTCTGAGCGTGTTTTTAATCCAAACATATCATATCTATATGTTTTTGGAATCAGGAACCGACAAGGAATAAGATGAAAGTGTTTTTAAATTGATTTGGAACATTTAATTTTGATAATAATTTTTATATATTTAATTTTCAGAGCTTGTTTTTAATCCGAATATAACATATTTATATGTTTTTGGAATCAGCAAATGATGGAGAATAAGATAAACGTAAATTTGGATCGTTTTATAAATTTTTATTTTTTTTTACAATTTTCCGATTTTTAATGACCAAAGTCATTCATTAATTTTTAAGCCACCAAGCTGAAATGCAATACCGAACCCCGGACTTCGTCGAAGAATACTTGACCAAAATTTCAACCAATTTGGTTGAAAAATGAGGGCGTGACAGTGCCGCCTCAACTTTCACGAAAAGCCGGATATGACGTCATCAAAGACATTTATCAAAAAAATGAAAAAAACGTTCGGGGATTTAATACCCAGGAACTCTCATGTCAAATTTCATAAAGATCGGTCCAGTAGTTTAGTCTGAATCGCTCTACACACACACACACACACACGCACGCACACACATACGCACATACACCACGACCCTCGTTTCGATTCCCCCTCGATGTTAAAATATTTAGTCAAAACTTGACTAAATATAAAGAACAAGTCGCGTTAAGGCGAAAATACAATATTTAGTCAAGTAGCTGTGGAACTCACAGAATGAAACTGAACGCAATGCCATTTTTCAGCAAGACCGTATACTCGTAGCATCGTCAGTCCACCGCTCATGGCAAAGGCAGTGAAATTGACAAGAAGAGCGGGGTAGTAGTTGCGCTAAGAAGGATAGCACGCGTTTCTGTACCTCTCTTTGTTTTAAGTTTCTGAGCGTGTTTTTAATCCAAACATATCATATCTATATGTTTTTGGAATCAGAAACCGACAAGGAATAAGATGAAAGTGTTTTTAAATTGATTTCGACAATTTAATTTTGATAATAATTTTTATATATTTAATTTTCAGAGCTTGTTTTTACTCCAAATATAACATATTTATATGTTTTTGGAATCAGCAAATGATGGAGAATAAGATAAACGTAAATTTGGATCGTTTTATAAATTTTTATTTTTTTATACAATTTTCTGATTTTTAATGACAAAAGTCATTAATTAATTTTTAAGCCACCAAGCTGAAATGCAATACCGAAGTCCGGGCTTCGTCGAAGATTACTTGACCAAAATTTCAACCAATTTGGTTGAAAAATGAGGGCGTGACAGTGCCGCCTCAACTTTCACGAAAAGCCGGATATGACGTCATCAAAGACATTTATCAAAAAAATGAAAAAAACGTATGGGGATTTCATACCCAGGAACTCTCATGTCAAATTTTATAAAGATCGGTCCAGTAGTTTAGTCTGAATCGCTCTACACACACACACACACACACAGACACACACACACACACACACACACGCACATACACCACGACCCTTGTTTCGATTCCCCCTCTATGTTAAAACATTTAGTCAAAACTTGACTAAATGTAAAAAAGAAAGAATACCGTCCAACTAACACGAAGAAGAATGGGAAAAAATCTTAAATAAAGGGAGAGGTACAAAGGTTGCGATTCATCTCGGCTAGATATTATTCACGATTTTTGTAAACACATGTAGTAAGCCTATACTCGCATCAGACACATATATCAGCATCCTACATTTTGTCCGTGTCTGCCTTCTGGCCGGGTTTGCGATTTCTACATATTATATTCATGTGTTCTTCTCTCTGACAGTGCGGGCTCAACTTTTACAAACGGGAAAATATGACATCAAATAACGCTATCAAATATCGGAGAACAGCCACACAAGCGAATGCTCTCAAGAATATGTAAACCAATGTTCATCAAAATCCGTCAGGTAGCACACACACCCACACACACACACACACACACACACACACACACACACACACACACAGTCCGAGTGTGTCATTACTTGAATGGGGTGTGCACGTTAAAGATCCCACGATTGACAAAAGGGTCTTTCCTGGCAAAATTGTATTGGCATAGATAAAAATGTCCACCAAAATACCCGTGTGACTTGGAATAATAGGCCGTGAAAAGTAGGATATGCGCCGAAATGGCTGCGATCTGCTGGCCGATGTGAATGCGTGATGTATTTTGTAAAAAAATTCCATCTCACACGGCATAGATAAAAATCCCTGCGCCTTGAATATGTGCGCGATATAAATTGCACAAAATAAAAATACAAAAATAAATAAATAAATCCCTGCGCTTAGAACTGTACCCACGGAATACGTGCGATATAAGCCTCATATATTGATTGATTGATTGAATCAGTGAATGTGAAAAGACTATGGGTAGTCGTCTAAGACAGGTTAAAATCAGTCTAACGAATGACTACACAAACCTGCATGTGTCAGGTTTTAATTTTTGTTTGTTTCTTCTTTCTTTATTTTGTTTTGTTATTTCGTACGTTCGTTGATAAAATGCCGTCCCAACCTGCCGCCCACACACACACACACCACACACACACACACACACACACATTATAATCCCCCCTCCCGAATCACCTCCCCCATTCTCCACCCGATAGCTCCTCTTTGTCTCACTCTCTTCTCCTTACAAATAACAATTTGATACGTTCATCTTTAATCCACCCCCCTCCCCGAATCACCTCCCCATTCTCCACCCGATAGCTCCTCTTTGTCTCGCTCTCTCCCCCGGTGTGACGTTTTCATCTTTCGCCGTGTTGATATTTCGCTTCTCGGCCTCGTTGAACTAGTATAAACTCTACACTGAACAAAAAACCACCCTACGATAGTACTGATGAGCGACCTTGTGTACCTTAAATTCATGGGGCCAAATTTGTCCAACCAATTTGTTTTATTTAACTTAGAAATTTGATTCATCCTAAAATGTTTCCTTCTTACTCAAGGGACGTAACCACTCAGTACACGTTTTCGAAGAATTAGATTTTGGGGTTGAAATCTATTAAATTTTACCACCAATTTTCTTCACATGCAAGAAACTGACATGCTTTTCGTCCTTAAATAATTTCGCTTCTTAATTTTACCAGGAAACAACATTTCTGCACCAGCTCGTTACTGAACCCACACGTATTACAGAAACTAAATCCTCATGCATCGATCTGATCCTGACCACGAGTATAAACTTAATCAGTGAAGTTGTAGTGTTACCCCCCATTTGTAGTGACCATTCTGTGCCATGTGTAAAACTAACGTCACAGACACTAAAAAAAGGTCAGTTCAAAAGGACTATATATAATTATGCCAAGTTAGATGTTGATACATTTTTGTTTGAATTGAACAAAATTGATCTTTTGAACACAGTTTTAAATGCGTCCATTGACGAAGCTGCTGCCTTGTTTTCTGAACATTTATTTCGTGTTGCAAAAACATGTATGCCTGTTAAGATAATAACAGTACGTGAAGATGATGCCCCATGGATGACTGAACATATTTTACAATTACGAAACGCAAAAAATTGTATACATCAAGTTGCTAAGCGCTTAAATACACCTGAGCAGTGGGCATTATTCCGCCTGACTAGAAATCAGTATACAGATGAAATTCGTAAAAGAAAAAGAGATTATTTTCTAGAACTTGATGAGAGGATAAATTGTAAACAGAACTTCGGAAGCAAAAATTGGTGGCAACTTGTTAATTCCTTCTTGAAGAAAAAAGGTGTTGCATGTAACGAAATTCCACCGCTAGAAGATAATGGAAAAATTATTGATAACATTTGTGAAAAAACGATTTTGTTTAATAATTATTTTGAAAGCCAGTCTAAAGTTGAAAATCCAGACGATCCCCTGCCCGAGGCAAATTGGTGTAATACATCTTTATCGACTTTTGAATTAACAGAAGCTGAAGTTGTCCAAGTGTTAAGGAATTTAAATTTATCCAAGGCCGTGGGTCCTGACGGAATACATAATAAATTGCTTGTAGATGGATTACCTGTTATCGTTCCACCGCTTACAGTTCTCTTTAACAGATCCTTGTCTGAGGGTGTTTTTCCAGTTGTCTGGAAAACTGCTCACATTACGCCCATTTTTAAGAAAGGCGATAGGAGTGCTTGTTCCAACTACCGTCCAATCTCTTTGCTGAGTTGTATTGGGAAGGTGCTTGAAAAATGTATACAAATCCGTGTGTTTGGTTATTTGAAAAATTATGATTTGATTACACACTGCCAATCTGGTTTTATTGCTGGTGATTCAACTGTTTATCAACTATTGAGTATATATGATGATTTTTGTGTTGCACTTGATAAAAACATTATGTCACAGGCAATATTTTTTTTATGTATCCAAAGCTTTTGATAAAGTCTGGCATCGCGGTCTGCTCCACAAGCTTGAGGCGATAGGTATAAGAGGTCCCTTGCTTGTTTGGTTTGAACATTACTTGAGCGATCGCAGACAAGCAGTAGTATTGAAAGGAACCAAATCAAGTTATGCTACCCCTTCTGCTGGTGTCCCTCAGGGTTCTGTCTTAGGACCTCTTTTATTTCTCATTTATATTAACGATATTGGTGTTGGTCTTGAATCAGTGTTGAAACTCTTTGCAGACGATACGAGTATGTATTTAAGTTTAGATAACGATGACGTACGAGCAGAGATTTTGAATTCTGATTTGGATAAAATTCGCACATGGGCTTCTAAATGGAAAGTCACTTTTAATTGTCAAAAGACAGAATTGTTGGACATTTGTAGGCAACAAAATGTTTTACTTCCACCATTGTATTTCGAAGATGCACACTTAGTTGATGTTGAAAATCACAAGCACCTTGGCGTCATTCTACAAGGTAATTGTAAATGGGATTCCCACATAAAAAGTCTAATTGCTAAATGTAGAAAGTCAATTGCGTGTTTTGGTTTATTCAAGCATCGTTTAAACAGAAAATCACTTGAAGTTATATATAAATCCTTTATGTTACCATTGTTTGATTATGCGGACGTTATCTGGGATAACTGTACACAGTGTTTGGCAGACGAGTTGGAGACATTGCATCTCGATGCAATCCGAATCATTGTAGGTGCAGTACGTGGCACAAG